>NW_021848818.1:1395186-1413954 GCF_003651465.1 Formica exsecta | reverse complement strand
AAGAGTGTATTTCTTTCTCTCGCACTTTCTTTTTCTCTTAAAAAAGATACCTTGGAAAAGAGGAACGACTCTTGTATTCATGATCAAGAAGCTAATATAGTTTGCTTATACATATATACATTATATATATATGTATATATATATAACGACTTTATCTTTAATAAACTATTGGTTAAAGTTATCTGAAACATAATTGCCTTCTTTTTCTAGATCGTAGCACACTGGCTATAATTTAGATGTAACGCTAACGTTAGTTGATCTGTGGAAGAAATTAATCAGCAAATTTGTTTCTTCGATGCCGAGTAAACACATATTGCAAAAAAAAAAAAGATGAAATAAAAGTACAATTTTTATATCAAAAGAGAAATGGCAGAGAATAAAAAAGGTATACGCACGCAGATTTTCTCACTCGCGAGCGAACAAATCCAAGAGTGCCTCCCGTGTTGTGTTTCCCCGGATGTATCACGGAATGAAGATGAAAGAAAAGTGCATCGAGTAAGCGGGAACGGGTAAGACACGTCGCGCACGAGATCTAAGGATCCTTCCTTCCCGATCGACGGACGATTCGCATCCTCCCGCGGGGCAAGGACGAAGGACAACGACGACGTCCCCGTGTCAACCCTCGGGCCTTTGCACGAAGGACCGACGCGGTGGAGGAGCGTGCAACGCGTGTCCGCGGCGCGAGAATACTGCTCGTAGCAAAAGGTGGAGGCGCCTGTACGCTCTTCGGTATTGATCCACGTGGACGACACTCCTCTCCGCGTTTGTTCGACCAGCCCCGTCGTCTCTCTTCGTAGCATTCATCACTGATCTATCGCGCTCTCATTGTTTCAGCGGTCTATTTACTTGCCTGGATTCACAAAGATTTTTTTGACAGGTCGATAATTGTCATAGACAATGGTCGGAGATGAAAAAAATGAATGCTAAGATATGTCGTAAGCATTATATATTTGAAAGACTGGAAAAAGGAGGGACGCAGTTGATGTACCAGTGAATGACCGATTAATACTCCAGCAGTTCCATGCATCTTTGAAATCTATATTCTTTGATCTTTCGTGTGTAACGCAATAGAAATAAATAAAACAAAATAAATATGACAATACATATAAAAGCTTCATATGCTAAAAAAGTGGATAAAAGAATCTTATTTGCGTTTTGATATTTTCCATATTCTAAGTTTTTCTAAATTTAAATATAATTGTGTGTGTGTGTGTGTGTGTAGCAATTGTGCGTTTTTTGATATATTTTAATTTTTATGTTTGCGACTAGAAATATTATTATTCTTTGTCATAAATGTTTATTAACAAAGAAATTAAGATCAGATATTATTAATTATCGTCTTTCTCTAAGATATACACAGATATATATTCTCTCTTTTCAGGATTAATTTATCTTGGAGATTTTAATTGTTAGTTGCTGATGTAGCTGTAGAAGCTTATGAAAAATATTATATATTTTATAAGCTTGAGATTATTTTACACACAGATCAATATCCGTTTTTGAAGATACACCATCGCCAAAATTCAAACCTATCTTTCGCATACATACGAATCTTTTTATTTGAATTATGAAATTTTCAGCGAACGACTTGAGCAAAGCCTTGAAATATCCTTACCTTCAAATCTTTGAACCCAAGAATCCGGAGGGTGGCTCAACAGGACATTGGCACAGCAAGGTGAAAGGATGTCTGAAGGTCGTTTGTTGCTCCCGAAGAATACGGTCGCCGAAAGAAAGTTAATTGCTTCAATTTCTTGCGCTAAAACTTACTAGACGAATTCGTATTTGTACAAACAATTTATAAATTGAAAAAGATAAAAAATTATAATTATGCATATATAATTTAAAACAAAAAATATATTTATAAAAATATATGTATAAACAATAATATATATTGATTTTAATATATCTTTTTTTAGAAAAGATATACCAATATAAATTGCTTATATCTATCCTCAGAAAATACAAATAAAATATTTTTAAAGTTAATCACAATATCTCAGAAATGTGCAAAATAAGACTTACTCCAACCCAATGAAATGCTTTTATAGTAATTTATATAGTTGTTTATATGTATAACAAGAATATAAGAATGTCATAATATTACGTAATACCAAAATCTATGCAATAAATAAAAAATTATATCTCATTCGTATATTCGAGAACTAGATCCGAGCCTGAACATCATATAAGAGATATAGTTGTACTGAATTATGTATGTTTATATTGGATATTTTTTCATGATAAAGCTTCTATAACTTCACTATGGAAAAAAATAGAGGCAGATCTGATAAAAGAATTTCACCTTGAAAGAAAATACATTTATACTGATACGGCGTATATAGAATGATGAAAATTGAAGTTTCCTTTAAGATAAGATTAAAAGAAAAAAAGAAAAAAAGATGAGAGAGAACAAGTTGATTAAATTATGTCAAATGGGCGAACATAAATTGAATAAATTGATTAAATCTAATGTATATTTATGTTGTTTTCATGTACTCAATTAGATTCATATATTTTATAATTGTATAATATATGTATAACATGATTTTAATAGAGTTAACGCTGCTTTTTTCGAGAAATATTATGGAATCGATTGGTTCAAATTTTTCTTTTTAGCATCAAGAGATAGGGTCATGACTCGAGATAAATCTCTCACGCGCAGTAAAGAGCAAAGGTCCATGATAACTGGATACTGGATACTGGTAACTCATTCATTGTTGGAAAATTCATAATACAGTAGATATAGTAGATTCCTATGCAGTATGATGTACAATTATCATACAAAATATAAAATTCTTCACTTTTATAATATGAATTTTTGTATTGATAAATATAATCTTTCTTTGTTTATTATAAAATTTGAACTTTAATCGAAATCTTTTATCTTTTTATCATGCTCATATTCGCATTTCAGATATAGCTTCATGCATTAAATCAGCAGTAAACTCCAATAGATGGCGATATCATACTCATAAAACCAAAAAATTATTAATTATATAATAAAATCAAGTTATATTATATAAACTGTATAATAATATTATATAAAAAATAATAAAAAGATATTATAATGTTTTAGTGTTTTATTTATTATTAAAAATATTGCCTACAATTAAAGAATTATTGAAGCAAATAATTTGTCTATTTTTATAATAAATAAATGAGCAAACATAATATAAAGATAAAAAAATATATAAAATTTTTAAATTTACTAAATGTTTTCTAAGCGGTTTGCTATTTTTACTAAAATATCAATTAACTCTGCTATTGTCACCCGATAAGATGAATAAGATATCTAATGCACTTAACTTGACAGCCGTGACAACGGATTAAGCATCGTCTTCGGAGATCGGTATCCCCGGAAATTGGCTGAAACCGTTAAGCTGTTAAAGCATGGATTCCCTCGGAAAGGTCTCGGCTCTCAATCATCTCACCATCTTAAGAAAACAATCGCGCGAGTTTTTCGCCTCGTAACTGCCAAAGAAAATCTTGGGGAAATTGAGCGGCAGTGAATGGGAGAATCCTGGACCAAGGTGATTATATGAAGTCGAAAGAATAACACGGAAGCAGGATTCAGGATAACTGACTTCGACGTGTCGAGTTGTCGACGAGAAAGAGAGAGGATCAGATAAGGAAGCGCGTCTCTTCCACTTGACATTTCCTTTGTTTAAGAATCGAGATAAGGCCCGGCAAGGCCCGCGGAGGACCCTCTGTTTGAGCACGGGCAGGAACAAACCGGGCGCACCTCCTTTCCTCTCGCTCTGGGATCAAATATTATCGGGTGTAAGCGCGTATATATGTATGCATTTATCCGCGTAAGTTTGCCCCGGGTATCTACCTGCAACCTGCAGACCGTCATCGGCATCTCGACACATCCGTATTGTAATTCACGTTGGTCGAGTTTCACAAAGTGGATGATTGCTAATCTTCTACTGGTAAATTTTAACTCGTTTTTGATATCGCTTTCTTTCTAACACAACACACTGGTTTCTTTTATTTGTATCATCTATCTACGCTAAAAATATCTTGCTAAAAATAGACAATTGCTGTTTCATCACAAATGTATTTTAGAGACACAATTATTAAATTTGATCGATGTTCATCAAGTTCCCGATCGATTATTTTGACGCTGCGTGCTGAGAACTTTGACTTTAATATAAAATTAGCTCTATTCATATATTAAAGTATTAAAAAATTAATTATTCAATTTTCACATTGTAATATATCTGTTGATTTTCTGTTAATTCAAATTTATCTCGAGTTTATGATACAAACAATGCAAATATCAATTGAAAGAATAGTGAGAAAAGTAAATATATATATATATATGAACGATATATTATAATCTCTTTTGAAATAATTTTTCCAACAGCACAATTTTTCTACATAGGGAAAATTGAAACTTATCGAATGGATCTCGTGAAAATTGCTCTAGACAGGTCTCGTATTTGCAATGCACTTGTGACGGTGCGATCTCGAAGTTGGCTCAAATGACTTCGACGGGCATCGCACAATTTTCCCGGTCACGTTGCTAGCAAACATTTGCTGGAAGGTGAAAGAGAGTCCTCTTTAAATTCCACCGGGCACAATCGGCGCCTCAGCGTTCTAAATAATCTTGAAGTTTAAAGCTCCTCGAGCTTAGCCTCCAAAATCAACAGAACTCGTAACGAAATAATCCTTTAACGGTACGCCCTAGCTTTTGTGTATTACCCAAAAATAACGGCAATTCATTCATGCGCGCTGAAATAATTTCGGTTGATTAAATTTTCTGTAAATAATAAATACGCATATATATTACATTAATTATTATCAAAATAATACTAATGTAAATATAATATCAGAATAATAGTTGAAATAATGATATTTACATTTTGCATTATTAGTTATATTACCGATGAAAAATATAAAATAAAAATCTACCAATTTATTGATTTCAAATTATTGATAAGACAAAAAGTATGACTAATAGTAAATGTTAATTTATGGCTGTCGCACTTAGAAACCTCGATGGAAAAATATGTGCATCATAAATTGTGTATGTAGTTTCAACATTCCTAAAAGGAGTTGTTTTCTTTTTTATTACAGGATACCGGCGAGATATCGAGAGATCGGATTTTGTTCCCAAGACCGTTGTGCAGGATTAAGCAATCACACAGACCAATGGTTCCTTGATAGTGATGCTAATGTCGGGTCGAAAGGGCCTAGCACACGTTTATGGCCCTTCCGTTTGCTTAGGCAAATCGAAGACATTCGCGGCCGAAGGGCAAGCGTGTATATTTCTGCTGTCGGAACCGTCCACCTGCAATAAAAAAAACTATTACATTGGCATTCAAATAGCGAAGGCTACCCGTAAAAAAAAAAAAAAACACAACCTTTTTGTCCAATGTAAACGTGATTGTGACAAAATATACTAATGGGAAATGATAAAATGGAAACATTTATAAATTTACTTGATTTTCATATATTCCCTCTAACTATAAAAATAAAAAAATATATAAAAATATAAGAGATATAAAAATAAATCTTTACATATCTCAAAGTTTTATATTTTTATTTTTATATACTTTGAAAATATATAAAAATATAACTCTTTTGTAAAATTATTCAAAATGTTCTATTGAAACTTCTAGGAACGTAAATGTTTTAATATTGAAAATTACAGAAAATGGTTGTGCTAATAATAAATGTATTTCTAAAAATATAAAAATAATTAATTAATTACAAGCGAATGAAGATATTTTTACCATGCAATTTTTTTGATTCAAAAATTCTTTTTTCTCCTTTCCCTCCACACACGTTTTTATTTTATGTTTGTTTTTCATTGCTTAAAAACATAAATTATTTTGAGTGCTGCAAAAAATATATTTAAAGAAAGATTTACAACAAAAATTACAAAAGTTAAAGTCGCGCGAATCCATTTGTTTCAGGTTATTCACTTCGCGACCGCGGGCTACCATTCTAGAATCAGTAGGATATTAGATGGTCGAAGGTTCCGACTTCGATGATCGATGACGGTGCGCGTCTCCACGTGGTATTCGTGATATTATACGGTACGTGAAACTTCTGGGAGTCGACGTACGCCGAGCCATACGAATCGATCTCACGCTCTCGCAGTTAACCAGGGGAATCTGAACCACACGGTGAGCGATTATGAAATTCTGTCACAACATTTCGTACGCCTAATTCGTCCCGATAGTTGGGTTATTCCAGATCGATCGGGCATTCAATTTTTCAAGGAGATCCACGCGCTGACTCATCTCGCTCCGCTAACTACGAGAATGCTCCTTTGTGTCTTATGTATAGCAAAGTCGTATTACTAATTAATTTGATTTTCTATCTCAGTTAAAGAATGTTTCTTCTGTTCTTTCTTTATCATTTCTTTATGTACGATCCATTAGTTTAATATTGAATAAAAATTGTGAGTTACTTAAGATCAAAATCAAACCTTCATAATTATTATTAAGAAAAAAATAATTCTGGATTTTTCGAACAATTTCCAACATTTTCCAATAGTAAAATTACACTTTATAAAACATATCCTTTATCTATTTAAAAGAAAGCATCCACATACAAATGAAAAATATATTGTTCAATATTTAATATAGATTAATCGTTATATGTATATCGCGATTTCTCTCTCATCGAGAATTCAATGTCAATGACAAATAGAAACTAACATGCAAGAGACGATTGCAAATTATGGTCGCAAGAAAGGGATTATTTCGGGGCACCAATACAAAGTACAAAAGCAAGACGGCGCAAAAACGTCCGGCACGCGGGAGTAAAGATCGCCGGACGATTGGGGAATCATCTCCGTCGCGCCCCGTGGCAAAACGCGCGTTCCGTGTTCCATTATCGTCTAATTGGATGAAGATGCACATCCTTTTGTTCCTGCCGGACAAGCCACAAGTCCCGAATCCCGGCCCCGCTTATGTGACGACGGGCATTAGCGCGATCCCGGGCGGCAGCCGCAGGTCGCGTTTAATTGTTTTGCCCCGAGATAATTGGAAGAGGGGGAGAGGCAGTGCCCTGCTGATTGGCCGTTACGATGACTTAAGCTTTCGCGGCGTTTAAGTGCCCCATTGTTGTGCACGACATCTTCGAGATGACGCCGCACGAGAAGAGCGAAGGTACCTCTTAAGTAAGAGTTAATCGCTACCAATCCGCCTCCCTTCCATACCCATCTACCCCTGCCGGCTTCGCGTATCCCCCATTTGTACAGATATGCCGCAGATACTATGGTGTCCGGCAGTTTCTCACGGCATAACTCTGCAATGTTCTTTCGAGGATAAGGCCGAAGAACGACGGATAGTCGTCCAACACACAGTTGTAGTGTGGACATTAGGATCAATGCGTTCCTAGAAAACTCTTGACAATATAATAATCTTACTTCTAGAAACTTGCTAGTTTTGCAAGTTGACACGTCCGTTATGTGTTCTCTTCAATGTATTCTACAAGAAAATTAATACTACTGAGTACGCAAAGAATTATCTATAAAAAAATTCGAAGTAGAAACAAGCCTAAGAATTTAAAATTAATTAAAATATTTACGGTCTATATTCTAATTGCGTATATTTATAAAAAAAAAACTTTTATTAGCAAACATTCTTTTTAAATCTTTTTTAAAAATTCTTTAAATCTAATTATCTCGAAGAAATATTAAAATTGTCAAAGAATCACATCGTTAACAGTCAATGGAGTCGAGGAGATATATAAAGAAGATAGGATTCTTCAGGAAAGATTGAAATAGGAAGAGAGCAATAAAGCAAAGAGATACGAATGCACCTGAAGGATCACAAACCTGAAGGTTCGAGCGAAAGAGGAAATGCCCAGGAACTAAGCTTGTAGACGCATCGGGAAAGCATTGACGTGAGCATCGACGCGGCTCGTCACGAAAGTGGCCCCCTCGACTCCGCTCGAGGGTTCGCACAACTCGCTCGAGGGGGCTTCAATGCGGCTTACGTCCAGGCCGAGTTGTTTAAGCGGTTGTACAAATAGAATACAAAGCGCCGTGCAAACAGCCGGCTAAAAGGTTTGAGTTGTAACGCGCTCGAACGCACTTCATGCAGGCAAACAGATATATCGGGACTGTCGCCGATCCCGCAGGCATCCGCCTAAGGATCCGGCCGCCATGTTGGTGTACCTGCTACCACATAAAGCCCTCGCTCTACTCTTACGCGCCGTTAGGCACCCGCAATGCGACGCCTCCAGAATTTTCCGTATAATCTGTATTTCGAGAAAATTATACGTAGCTTCTTGTGCTATACAATCAGCATCGATGCTGGGATAATCCAACGAAAAATATTTTTCTCAAATGCTATTATCTTTTGTCAATCCGTTACTTGTATATGGTCGTAAGCTGACTTAACTCGACTTACAGCTGGAACTTCTCGATGGATGCTTTTGTTTAAGCGGATTAAGTGTGAAGAGGAAATACTTAATTTAATATATTAGAATCTAAAGACCTTATATATATATATTTAAAACAAATATTTTATTAAATATTTTAATATTTAATATCTAATATTTTCCATGTCTCAATATCTTTTATTTAAATATTTTAATATAAATATTCTCTGTCTCTCTCTCAATCTCCGATTTTTAATTTTTGTAATAAACTTTATTTTGTAATACTATTAATTTTAATTCTGTCGTTCTTTTGTGTATAATTTGTCACTTTATTTTTGCTTGAAATACTGTTTACAAATTTCGGGCAAATCTGAAAGGAAAAGCGAGTTAAAGACAAGTTGCATACGGAGTCAAAAAGTTGAAAATTCTTCTTGCGAGTATTTATCAATTAATATTAAATCTCGATCGCGAGCGTTTTCAAGCGATCGCGTTTGAGAGGGAGAAAGGAAGGGTGAAGAGTATAACGAAGGGTGGCAAAGGGCGAGAGAAGTGGAAGGATGAGATTTACCTGCGTGCGGAGGTAAAAGCCATGTCCTCTCGAACGAGGCAGACAGGTAGGTGGATAGGAGAACGACGGCACGATCACTAAATTAAGCCGGATTAGCTTAATCTGGTCCCGCGGATCGTTAATTAATGAGGCTATTAGTCAGCGGCGTTGACTATTAATTCCGACGATAGTCATGCCCCGACGATACGTTATGGCAATATCGTGTATTTGTCACTATCGTCCGGCTCACAAATTGGTTACAGCGCACCTGGAATGTCGTGCTCTCCTCCGTGTGTTTGTCGTCTCCTCGTTTCCTTTTTACTCACCCCCGCTCTCATCTTCCCCTCATCACTCTCTTTCTTTCTTTCTTTCTCTCTTTTTCTCTATCCTTCTCTATTAACCATCTCTCTTGTCTATTTCTGCGTCTCACTTCTTTTCGTTTACTATTCATTTGGGCGTTTCTTTTTTTTGTCTTCTTTTTTTTGTTTGCGCCAAGTGTGCTTGCCACCAAGTCGTTTGCATAGCGGTGGCGAAGCGTCGATCGTTATCGTCCCTCATCAACGTCGATCCGCTATTAATTTATCGCCACGTCGCGCTGAAAGTGAACGACGCTCCTCTCGAGCGGACCACACTCGGGATACCGGTCGCGCGATAAATTTATGTCCACCAGAGCAATCGTTTAACGGATTATTAATTTCTTAGTTGGTATTTCAGACCGAGTGTGTCTCCGGATTGCACGACAACAGAATGAAAACAGTGAACATTGCGGTCGACGATTAAAAATTTAAATAAGGATGTTGCCATCTATATTGAATCTATTTATTCATTTATGCTGAAAAGTCATTCGCAACAAAAGAAGTGATAAATATTGAGTGTTACGTCTGTTTTTCGTAAAACGACGCTCATCTCTTAACGCGACATTTCTAAACGGTATATTTTTTTTTTATATACTGATTTATATAAAAATCAGTACATTAATCTAAAAATAATAATTTAATTTTACTTCATGCAAGAAAAATGATCAAGAAGCTATATATGAATAATCAAAGACTTTTATATTCCTGTCCAGAGGCATGTCTTATTTAATAAAAGCATTAGAAAAAAGATTATAATCTTTTTCATCTCACTTTTATATACCGTTTTCTTAATTAAAATAACAATTATCAGTAACAATATACGCACAATATCTATTTCATTAGAATATCTCTCTATTCAAGAGTTATATTTATTAATAACTCCAAAAATCGGTAATTACAGAAGTGTGTGTGTGTGTGTATATGGCACTTTGGAAAGTATATACTTCCTCAAAGCAAGACATTTGCACTTTATGTTGCATAAAAAATGCGAACTGCAACGTTTCAATCGTATCCACGAAATCTTTAAGAAAGGAAGTGATTGAAAGGTCGGAGATCATTATGGTACTTGAAGAATGCCCGATCGCTATAAACGTTCCGAGGCGATCGTGTCGACAGGATGACAACTACGCTCATTCATAGTCAGGTAGACCCCACGGGGGTTCGACGCCGGACCCCGCGTGCACCCGTGAAGCCGTCGTTGGTTTAAGTTTAAGAAGGGGAGATTCCCCTTTGACCGGATCCTAACTAGCGTGCATCCGGGCCGACGGACGCGGTCCAAAAAGGGAACGCGCCTCGATACTCTCACCTGGCTATGACAAATCCGAAAAAACGTCGTCGAGTTTGCCGAGAACGGGGAGCGATGTGCACGATGCGGTCGCCGCGGAAGTAATCTCAATGGAAAGCCACGAAGGATAGCTAATTCGGAATTTGGACCCCGATCCTGCCCGTTCCGCTTCGGGCAGATATATTTCGCACGAGATGATCTCTCTTCGAGAAATCTCTTACATCTGTCGCTCCATCACTCGCTCATTGTACCTGTACAACCTTTTCATAACACATATATAGAAGAATATTATGGTCTATAATATTCATATCTTACGCCAAAAATATGTACATACATTTAGAGCCTTTAAAATTAATATTTGAAGCGCAGAAAACAAAAGACGAGTAAATGACAAAAGTCAAATCATTATATTGACAATAATATAGCTAAAATCTAAAACTTATTCTCTGCTATAATTACGAATTTAATCGAAATTTTTTTATTAAGATATCGCTTGATTTTTGTTCTCATTGTTTCATTTTGTTAAAACTCAATATCATTCCTCGTTCATAGTTATTATTGGTTGAAAAAATATAGCACAGATATTAATAATTAATTAAATATTGATAATTATTTAAATTTTGTAATTAAATGTTTGTAAATATATTTAAGGAATGCATTATGTGTATATAAATGCACATTCAAAAAATTACGAAAAAAGTAAAAAACTTAAGTAAGAAAATCGCATGTAAATTATGCTAGCAGTAGCTTAGGTAGCAATATTGCTGAAACTAATGCTATTTCCAAGGAAATATCAATTTCCTAAGGTGCATAATGGTATTAGACGTCAGCGAGGGCGTGTTGTTTAAATATCATTTTACAAGCCAAATTCTTGTATTTTACTTTTCCAAAATGTCGATTGAGTTTCGAAGAATTCAGAAATTATTAACGATTTCGTACACCTTTTGAAGATCCGGAAAACCGCCCGTGGAGAAAGGTTTTGCACGTTCTTTCGCGCCCAAAATTACGACAGGATGCTTAATTATTCTTCTCGAAAAAGAACGTCTTAACTTGGGTGGCTTTAGCATTACCATGTATCTTACCTACCACAACGCCCGCTAATTCGTCGCGCTCAGACACGACACAAATGATTACGAAGATTGGTTTCATACCGTTAATGATGTAGATAATTATGAAGAAACATTGTAAATAAATAATTGAAACTTTTGAAAGAGGAATATATTTACATTTCTTCGTATCAATTACAGCGGTTTGATAACGCGTTTCTTTTAATTTTTTAATTATTATATTTCTTAATGAGAGGCGTTCCTAAAAAATTCACATTGAATAAAGAAACGTTAAACACAAGAATCTTGTTTATTAGAAAAGAAAATGTTGCTTTTAAATATTTTGCCTTAAAACTCTCGGGATGTCTCAGATAATTTATAAAGCTTATAACGTTGCGGTTCCGCCATAATGGTCCCAGAAAATGATCGACAGGTGTAACCGAAAGAATCATTGAAGTCGAAAAACCTGAAAATTTACTCTGTTCTTGCTGATACTCTTTTTTTTTTCTTTAGCTCTCTCTTTATTTCTTTTCAGTCTCTTTTCTCTGTTTCTCTCACGGGTGGTCAATTAGTCAAAAAGTGCAGTTTATAGTGATGGTATTATAATATGTTATACTTGATTATTCTTGGAGTTTTATGTAGGTAAAGCATCTTCGATTTTTCACGCGTTTTTTGCACTCACAAACTGGGTGGTCTGGTGGTTTTCATCCAATGTTCTACAATTTCGCAGCAACAATACTTTTTTCAGCATTGTGTTTTACATTTTTCCATTTTTCACTATTTTTCTTTTCTAGTTTGCGTTTTTTAAAAAATAAAATACATTCTTTGTTATTTTGTCACTTTACTGAATACTATGCATAATGATTCAGCATATGTATACAATTTGTTCTTAGAACAATTTATTTTAATACAAAAACTCGACCAACTTGTGACGTACGTCAATTCGAGTCGAGTCTGAAATGATATAAGTCTGACAAATATGTACACGAACAAGCTATGTTAATACATTTTTTACAATCGCGATGACTCGACAAGTAAACTTCTATGTAAAGAGGTCGGGCCATCTAAACGATTTCCGGAAATAGCGTAGGAACCGCGGAACAGTGATTCATGGATCCCGTCAAAAGTTTCTCAGAAATGAATCACAACCTGTTGCGCGGAAATGGCTCATTCTTATCTCATCACATCAACGATCATAGATTGAATGTAGAATCGGTTTTTTGTCGATTCCAATACTATTGTGCTTTACATTTTGATTTATTAATTTATAAACGATATATACTATATCATAGAGAACGTACAAGGTAAAAAAGGCCATTTTCTTTCTAACCTATATAGAAAACGTGCTGATTATTAAATTCTCTTACGCTTTGTCAGTATCGCAATTAAAATTGAAGATAATTAAAAATAATTATCCAAAGCTTTGCAGAATTAAATGTAATAAAATTAAAGTTAAAATATTATAAATTAAAACAAAATAAAACAATAAATATGTAATATTTAAGATAAAAGTGCCACAATCAAAGCCTACAGATGTATATAATAAACTGAAAGTACCGATAAAAAAAAAATCACATCCCACGCGGTCACGAAATTTTTATTTTAAACTATACGATCATTGTGATTGCGTGGATTTAAACCACCCAGGATCAATCCATTAACGCTCGGCAGGATATAGTCTTACGCCATCATCAATATTAGGAATACCCGCCGTGGGTCTTCAACCTCTCACAAATCCCGCTGATATTTTTATAGAATCAAAATAGAGTGGCAGAGTTCCCTATCAGTAGCATTGAAGACAATTTGTTATTTTATTTTATAATTACGTATTTATATCTTCAGCGACAATAAAATTTAACGCGATAATATTTCCTCCATATATATATTATTATTTTAAAATTTGCATAAGTTATAATTGCAAAACTCTTTTTATTATTATCTATGTCATAATATCATTATATATAAAGAACTTGCAATCCGATCATTAAGATTACTAAGCTGATATCTGATTTTTTGTTCTTTTTTTTTTTCTATCGATTCTTAAAACAGTAATACCAAAATAAAGTAATACTGACATGGTAAAATTGATCATCAGAAGCAAATATCGAATATGAAAAAAAAAAGAACAAACTTCAGGAGTATACAACATTGGTCATTCTTTCGTAATCCGCCACCCATAGGGAAACCGTGAGCATGGTGGCTCACGTAGACCGATTCATCCTCGAATGATCGGAGCTACTAATTAACTGTCAGGATCCGGTTCCACGCAGCTGGCAGTGGTGGTCCCTCCCGTACGCGACTTCACGTTTGTCCGGAAGAAACTTCGGCAGGAGGTAAGAGACAGAGTCGAATAAGAAAAGCGAAGGAAGAAGAAGAACGAGAAAGACGAGAAGAAAGCTTCTGGTCTCCAGGGTAAGAAAATACAAGACGAGTCCCGTCCGCGATCAAGCAAGAAACCGGAATGCGACGCGTAAATGCATCCCGCAGAGAAAGAGAGAGAGAGAGAAAGAGATGCAGGATGTATGGAAGAAGAAAATGATTCAATGATCGATTAAAAGATAGAACCGAATCGTTCAGTCGTATCGCGAGCGGTAGTCATTCGGTATGTTTTCGCTTTTAACCCCGTCGTTCTTTTTTGCGGGACCGCCTTACCGCCCGCGGGAGGAAACTTCAGCAAATTAAAGAGTGGACGCGCGAAAAAAGAAAGAGGGCAAAGATGAAGGCACGAGATATACCGGCCGTTTTCTTGTTCTTCCCTTCGCGCGGCTCTTTCTCCTGTGCGGCTAATTCGGCAGGCTTTGCGGGAGAAATTTTGACAGATAAAAGAACCAGACGCGGAAAAAAGGATGAGCAATGAATATCATTATATTAGCGTGTTATGAGTAACACACAGGCCGGATAAAAAATCTATGTGTAAAACCAATAAGATGAAACATTAATTCATATAATCTTTAAATATGAAAGTAAATCTTAAATATGATAGAGAGAGAGGAAATTTAAAAAACACATTTTAAATCAAATGTATAAAATATATCGTATGTATGTTATGTATGATATTCCCAAAATCTTTCAAAAACATTCACACACATTTGAGAATTAATATTTTGACATATAAAACAATTTTTTAAATTTTATGAAAACAACTCAAATTGTTCAATGTCAGTGATATCTAAATCTTTCTGCTTAATGTGATTGAGATCTAGGTAATCTTTTTATGGTCTCTTTAGTTTGTTTATAAAACGAAACTTGGCGTGTGTGTCTAACCGCAAATATTGGGGCCTCTCGAGGGACCCAGGGCAGGCCCGTGTCCCGATTTGCCTCGCGTGTCGCGTGATTAACGGAACGTTATTAAAACATATATATCCGCGTGTCCGCGGGGCCACGGGAAAACGTACGGCCGCCCATTAGCCATAGCGAAACCGTGGTGGCTAATTAATCGGAGCAATTAAGAGAAGAAGAATCTTCCTCGGTAAACCCTTCGCGCTGCCGCCGTCCTCCCTTTTGCCTCTTTCTCTACCTCGGATCTTCTTTCTCCGTCTCTTTTTTTTTCTTTCTTTCGCGAACTCGAACATCGCATGAATCCCGTATGGACCGTGGGTTCGCGACACGATGATCTACGCGCCGTGCATCCACGCCGATTTATTAATGCAAGCCTACGGCATTCGTTATTTTTTTCTTCATTTAGACCACCTCCAGGAGAGGAAGGGGCTCCGATCGGTTCTGTATCGGTCTCGAGTCACGCGGGTCGAACGCTACGAGGTGGTCTGAAAGTACGGATCGGCGATTACGAATGGAATATATGTGTTAGCAATTTGTTTTAAATATACTTACAAATGTACACAAATTGATGTTTATCCATGTCCATAATAAACACTGCAATAAGTTGCAATCGCGTTCCGCGTTGATATATTTCCTCTCTGTTACTTAAGCGTAAACAAAAATTTAATTTTCATCTATAATAATACAACACGTATTATTGTCATTATTATTGGTATAAATATAAATAAAATATAAAAATGTAAAAACTCTTTTCCTTTATCATTAAATTATTAAATACGGTGAAATCAAATGATGAAACAAATCATCTGTCACATAGTGACTCGTGTGTCTTCAATGGGCACGCGCAAGAAGCGCGTTATATCGAATCAACCATGGAGCATCACTTTGTAAAAGTTTTTTCTTCTCGCGAATCGACAGGTTTGTGGCGT
Source organism: Formica exsecta (assembly GCF_003651465.1). Classification (NCBI taxonomy): domain Eukaryota; kingdom Metazoa; phylum Arthropoda; class Insecta; order Hymenoptera; family Formicidae; genus Formica; species Formica exsecta. The sequence continues at coordinate 1,398,166 of NW_021848818.1, read as the reverse complement.
GCGACGATACGTCATTTCTTGGCAGATCGATACGTCAGGACGCACGAGTGTGTATTAACGCGTCCTGTCACGCGAGGTATGCGTCAACTTGCTTCTATTTCTTTTTATCCTCGGACCAAATTCACTTCTCTTCCGTTGTTCTTCTCCCGAATCCCCGTTCCCTGATCGTTGCATCGCCGATCAATCATTGGAGCTTTTCAGATTTATCGAAGTTGTCCAAGAGGCTCCTCATTGTTTCATATCGTATCGACTTCCGAGTGACGTTTATCACGCGACTTGAATAATTACCGTATATATATCTATGAATCAAAGTGGATAATTTTCATAAATTGAGAAGGATAATAGTTACTTTTCAAGCACTTTATAATTAATAAAAAAAGCGTTTATGTACTCCGTGACATCTCGTAGAATTTATTAATAACTTACATATTTTATATATTAATTAATTTTTATTTTAAACATCAATATATATTTGTCATCTATACCGATCAAAGAAACTTTTTAAAGAATCAACCACATCAAGATGTATATTTCGCTATCTGTGTATCTATTTATCGTACGTGCTATGTACGCGAGGCAATCATTTGATATTTGTTTGATCCGAATATTGATCCGGCTACTGATAATTTGTTTCAAATCGACCTGACTCCTTTCTCAATGTATCGACTAACACACGAGCATATATACGTATACAAGACACCGCATGCAGTCACAGAGCAGCCGTCAGTCGGCTATAATAATTAATGATTCGAGTGTGTGAGAAGCAGCGCCGGAAACGATTCCCCGAACAGGTGGCTCGCAATCTTCAACACGATTTCATCTAGCCGATGACCCGCGCGCATCAGTCTGCACGGGGTCACGTGCACTGCGTGGGCTCTGATCTACCTGGACCCCGGAGGGAGAGGAGGAGTTGGAGGGAAGAGGAAGAGGGACGCGCGGGATTAATTAATATTAGTAACACTGGGGGAGGCCGTAATTAATTACCGGACCGCCACGGTCATTCGTCTTAATACGTGTGCGCTATGCGGCCCGTGGCATTCGCTCGTTTGTTCAGTTGGGCCAGATAATGATCGCGACCTAATGAAAACATTATGTTTCTCCCGGCCGGCTCCCTCCTCCACCCCTTTCCCCCTTCTCCGCCCATTCGACCTTTTTTATATCTCGGATGTACTGCGCGATCAGTACTGAGAGATAAAATGCATAGATAAGACGAATCTCTGATCTTTATTAATAATATTTGTTAATAATATTTCGTCTATATGTAAAAATATTTATAAAAGATCACGAATTATCATAATTAAATATTTCTTAAATTTGGTAAATTCTTTCATCAATTTGAATTGTTTTTTAATTAATATGTCATTAACGATAAATTCTTATCTATAAATGATTGAACATCAAGATATCATTTTGTGCTCAAATTTAAATAAGCTTTTCAAGGATTTTAATTCTAGATCTGATTATCAAGATTCAATACAATATTAAAAGAGTAGAGATAATTCTTTCGACAATTTTGCTTTCTACTTATGTGTTTAATAAACCTCGCAGATTGACCGTGGGATACTTTTCTACAGCGAAAGAAAACGTGAACAAACCGTTACTCCCATTTTGGTTGGGCTTGATGACGTTCAAATAGTACCTGGGCCCCTCCATCTATTCGGGTTGCACGCCAAATTATCCTTTTTATTATGGGAAAACATTTATGTATTTATTGCTTTACAAACTACTAACACAATGACATAGCCGATCAATACGCATTACTATCGGCTTAAGTTTTTAACGAAACCCTCCATTCTAAACTTTGAGAGAAATATAAAAAAGAGAGAGGAAGAAAAAAGGAAATTATAAGACTTTTCCTGTGAAAGAGAATCATTTTGGTAAAATATGTTTACCCTTCTAAGAATTTTGAAATTTGTACAAACTTGTACAAACTTGTAATCGACAAGAATGTTTAAGCACAAATAATTCTTTTTTAGCTAATCATCGGTTAAAAATAAAAAGCTTTTGTCAAAGCTTTAAATTCGATTTAATCAAATTCTATATTTAATTTTATATTTAGTTTTAAAGATTTATCATATTAAAATCCGTAAAAAGAAGATAAACAATAGCCTTTTCTGATATAAAAATCTAGAATAAACTAAATCTGTATTGCAAGAATAATAGAATTATCCTTCTTCTCATAATAAAGGGACATATATTTTCAAGAAAAAGATAAAAATGTTTATAATAACTTAGTTTTGAAATATATATCCTTATCTGCGACAGAATGAATAAAAGAAAAAATTTTCTCGAAGCGTACAAGAAACTGTGCACATTCACCTAAAACGTGACAAATTAAAAAGATTGTAAGTGGCAAAATGGGTAAAATATATTTCACACGTTTTACAACGTATTAGAAAATCTTTACTTTGAACGATGTAATTATGTAATTAGGAAAGTGCTGTAAGGGGAAATGTTATATGTTCCATGACATCATCTAGCCTATTATGTCATAAAAATATCCCATTTTGGTATTTATGATATTTTATTTATGAATCAGAAAGGAAAAAGGAAGTAATAAACCAAGGGAAAAAAATTTAACAAAAAAAGAAAAAAGCGAGTACCAAGAATACCCGATGTTTTTAACGCTAACCGATGCTGTTGCAACAAATTTCTCCATTCATAAATATAAGAGCCGCAATAATATTTTATTTGTTATTTTACCTTATTCCTTTGCCGTGAGAAACCTGTTCGTGAGAAACCTGATGTTGCGATATTAGCGTACTCGAATCAACGCGCGAAAAGTAGCTCTACAAAAAAAAAGTTAATGAGTTAGTACAAATCAAAAGATATACACTTCGATTAAATTAAATATCTAATTTTTGTATATTTGAGCATAAAATAGGCTTCGATATCTTTCTATCTTTGCCCCTGTCTCTTAATGCCATCTACATTTCTATCACCCGAGAATGGACAGCTGAATGAAAAAAAAAAAAAAAAA
>NW_021848818.1:1393835-1394692 GCF_003651465.1 Formica exsecta | reverse complement strand
AGAGCGGTTAGAAAAATTTCTGTCTGGATAGATTTTTATGAAATTCAAAACTAATTCAAAAATTGGAAAGAAATATATAAATGATTAAGTTAAAGTCTTCCGATAAGTATCTGTTGGAAAGCTGAAAAAAAAAAAAAAAAAAAAAAAAAGAAACAGATTCCCGCGATGATGCCGACAAATCGCGCCTAGTCATCGACACCGTCCTTGAGTCGATGGTGGAATCATTATGCCGACCTTGCGGCGCGTAGAATCTCGGAATGCGGGACTGTGCGAGGAATCGGTCGTGGGCCGAATGGCGTTCTCTTAATTAAGGGTGTCCTGGAGGAGTGCTCTCTGCGGTCGTTTCATCCCTTCCCCTCTCTCGTCGCGCCCGCGACGTCTCCTTCCTCAACGAGAAATGAGCCTTCTCGGAGGTAGAGAGCAGAGCAGGGTGAGAACGGCAGCGCCTATCGTGCAGGCGCCACCGTGCTCACGGTTCCGCACTCGGCCCGGCATCGAGAAACAATAATTACCTCTCACGGGTCCTTTGATGTCCCCCGACGTGTTCGCACCCCGCCCAGAGGCCCTATACATAGGTGTCCCGGGTGGCCGTAGGAAGTCACGCACACGCGCGAGCCCGGGAGAAAGATACCTGCTCGGTCGATCTCGATGAGTGGAAAAATCGAAAATAATCGTTCTCAGACAGTAAAGTTTTAGGACTAATAACGTACAATGAAATAAGTCCGGCCGTTAATCGATCTAGTAAATGGATTTGATTTCAAGCACCGATTATACTAATGTTGATTATAAATCACGGTTAATCAAATCATTTTTCTCTATCTATATTTTATAATTATAATTATAACTAAAGAATATTA
>NW_021848818.1:1348955-1381221 GCF_003651465.1 Formica exsecta | reverse complement strand
AAAAAAAAAAAAGAAACAGATTCCCGCGATGATGCCGACAAATCGCGCCTAGTCATCGACACCGTCCTTGAGTCGATGGTGGAATCATTATGCCGACCTTGCGGCGCGTAGAATCTCGGAATGCGGGACTGTGCGAGGAATCGGTCGTGGGCCGAATGGCGTTCTCTTAATTAAGGGTGTCCTGGAGGAGTGCTCTCTGCGGTCGTTTCATCCCTTCCCCTCTCTCGTCGCGCCCGCGACGTCTCCTTCCTCAACGAGAAATGAGCCTTCTCGGAGGTAGAGAGCAGAGCAGGGTGAGAACGGCAGCGCCTATCGTGCAGGCGCCACCGTGCTCACGGTTCCGCACTCGGCCCGGCATCGAGAAACAATAATTACCTCTCACGGGTCCTTTGATGTCCCCCGACGTGTTCGCACCCCGCCCAGAGGCCCTATACATAGGTGTCCCGGGTGGCCGTAGGAAGTCACGCACACGCGCGAGCCCGGGAGAAAGATACCTGCTCGGTCGATCTCGATGAGTGGAAAAATCGAAAATAATCGTTCTCAGACAGTAAAGTTTTAGGACTAATAACGTACAATGAAATAAGTCCGGCCGTTAATCGATCTAGTAAATGGATTTGATTTCAAGCACCGATTATACTAATGTTGATTATAAATCACGGTTAATCAAATCATTTTTCTCTATCTATATTTTATAATTATAATTATAACTAAAGAATATTATATAAGAGATATTATAAAATACAAACAAAATTAACAAATCAAGTTAAAAAATTAAGACTGCAACTGCATCTAACTCTAAGATATTTTTAAATTATTATTAAAAAAATAATTAAGCAAATGTAATTGCGACATGAACATACTTAATTGCAAAAAACCTCGGTTGAACAGCAAAGTAAAAAGCCGTGTTAGAAGTCAAGTAAAAGTTAAAAGATCAAATAATGATGAGGATAACTTTACTAGAGGCATTCTCTGGGAAAATTATGCCATCTGAGAAATGTCTTCTAGAGGCCCTATACATAGGTGTCCCGGGTGGCCGTAGGAAGTCACGCACACGCGCGAGCCCGGGAGAAAGATACCTGCTCGGTCGATCTCGATGAGTGGAAAAATCGAAAATAATCGTTCTCAGACAGTAAAGTTTTAGGACTAATAACGTACAATGAAATAAGTCCGGCCGTTAATCGATCTAGTAAATGGATTTGATTTCAAGCACCGATTATACTAATGTTGATTATAAATCACGGTTAATCAAATCATTTTTCTCTATCTATATTTTATAATTATAATTATAACTAAAGAATATTAAATAAGGGATATTATAAAATACAAACAAAATTAACAAATCAAGTTAAAAAATTAAGATTGCAACTGCATCTAACTCTAAGATATTTTTAAATTATTATTAAAAAAATAATTAAGCAAATGTAATTGCGACATGAACATACTTAATTGCAAAAAACCTCGGTTGAACAGCAAAGTAAAAAGCCGTGTTAGAAGTCAAGTAAAAGTTAAAAGATCAAATAATGATGAGGATAACTTTACTAGAGGCATTCTCTGGGAAAATTATGCCATCTGAGAAATGTCTTCTGGGATTAAAAAAAAAAAGTAGGAAATGAAGCAGACCCACATAATGCCAATGCTGCGGATTATTGGTAGCGGATTACGAGGTCGCGAAGAAAGATCTCCGACAGGTGAGTCTCGAGTGATCCTTGAATTCTTGAGAAAGAGCCACCCAAAGGCAAGCAACGGTATCAGCGGAAAGCGCCACGCGGACGCATTCTCCGAGGGATGAACCGTGAGATTAGTTTAATGCAGTTTAACACTGATTTTCATTAACTAGCCGAATATAATACTGCCAACAAAGAAATTTCCAGAAGTCTCAAAACGGTCTTTAGTCAATCCTCTTTATGTGACGATAGCTTTCCGGCCTATTTCAAACTTCTTTCGTTGTTACGGAATTTAGACGCGCTTAGCGTTAAATTTTGCATTGCCGCAAATATTTGTGCATGAAAATGAATGAGAAAAATCCTGCTTTAAAAAGAAAGTGCAGCCATAGAGAGGATAATCTTAATTTAAATTCTGCCTCGTCTAACCGTTTGGCGCTTCATCCTACAACAATAATTGCAACTTAATTCTTCTTTTGCTTTAATACTTACAACAATGCGTGTGATTTTCATACTGATATTCACAGATAAAGATGTAAAGTGTCATTTTTTAACTATAATAGTATTAAATTAAATTCTCTCAACCTTGTGGATATTAAAAATTGAAACTTTTCGAATATTAGTACGTTTCGCGAAAAAATTCGGATGTACTTTGCATTTTTATCTTTTTTGCAGTTGAATCTATATATCTTGTTCCTTCGTCTCTTGGTAGGCGTGGCTCACAAAGATCCCGGCAGATCGGAAAGGAAGAAGTCAGAAGTCGGAGTCGACATTGTTATCAGGGATGTAGGTAAGCCCACCGTGCGCGTGGGACTATTTATTTGCCGAGATGAAGGAGACCGAGAGAAGGAGACGAGTCCGCGGCATGTACAGGAGACAAAATATACGGGGTGGTCCGGCCGAGTTTGCGGCAGGCCGCAACTTCATTTACACCTATTCAGCTTCCCCGGTCCCTCTTCAACACGGCCTTTAGATTTATGAGCAGTCTTACTTCACCTCCCCGCCGTTCTCTTCCTCCTTCTTCTCTTTTCCTCGCTCTGGATCGGCGTCCAAAAAGAAAAAGAGCACGATAACACAAACCGTGCCGCCGAGTGGAACATGTGCAAACTGTTTTCCGATTAGACCATTTGATTCTTGCTAAGACTTCCTCATGATTATAATAAAAATGCTTTAACTATACATATATTATTATATTATTATATTATTATATTACTATATAAATAATGTATATCGGAGATTTAAAGATATAAAGTTGGAATATAAAAATGAAACCTTGTGAAGGAATTTTTTTCTATGGATAGAGATATATTTTCTAGTCGCGTTACTGAAAATTGAAGAGATCATAGAGATATATAAACTAACGAGAGCACAAAACTCAATTTGACCAGAAATCGCAGCCTAGTCGAGAGGTTTTGGTTGCCTTTATCGATGGACGCCACACGAAAATGTGATCATGGTGGCCCATAACGGGTCTCCCATAAAATTCGTTACGCTGTCCGGGACATCGTACGTAACCGTCGACGGTCTGTGAAAAGGGAACGGTAAGGGATCGGCGAGAAGATGAGAAAAGGAAAGATCTCGGCTCGCGAGCAGAGGAAAATGCTCGATACCCGCCATTAGTATTTCACAATAGCCGCGTGGACTCATCACCTTGGTCGAGGGCTTCAGGGGAAAAAGAAACTATCGCTTCTGTATCTTTTTGTGCCCCCGTTAAATCGCCGGATAGTCCCCGACGTTGTATCCGTTGACACACATTTTTGCCTAACACGAACCTGCAAGAAGAGAAAAATGTATCAGCGCAACTTTATCCATGATGAGCAAATTATAACGTCAGAGACGTATACGAAATGTTTAAAAGTTTATTTTAAAAAACATTGTTTCATACAAATGAGCATGATTGATGTCTAGTTATTACAAACATTCTAGCCATTTGTTGATTGTTGATATATCCAATATTATAGCACGTCTTGTAATTAAAACATCGCAGTGAATCATGAATTTATGTACATATGTATAAGAACATTCTAGAGTATAGTCCTCGTATCCTTTCGTATCGTTTCATGATATTGACTTTAAACTGGTACCGAGATTCTGCCGTTTAGTCCAGATACACACACATGAAAGAGTGATAATTCAAAGATTTATCGCTTAGTCATGTGTTCGCAAGATTATCTATGTTAAAAGCCATGTGTTGACCTGTACATATGATAGCAAAGTATGTATGGCTTTTATATTTATCCTTGGTAATACGTTTTATTACGTATATTTTTTACTATGAATTAAGAGAAATTATTTTGATTTTATTAAATTATAAATATACAACACAATCGAATTAAGTCCAAGCCAAAGTACTAAGCTGAATTTCCGCTTGAGTAATGATTGTAAACTCATAAATAAAGTAAATTTATCTAAGACAAAGTAAAAAAGAAAGATCGCGGAATTAGAGGTAACGATGTCCGAGTATTCAAATTTGAATATCATTATATGAGAATGGCACAAATTTTATTTAAAAGAAAGAAGAGAAATTATTAAGCCTGTGGTTATATATAAATCATAGAATTTCGAAATCGCAAAAATCATAAGAGGAAAAGTATCACTAATCACGTAATTACGTGAATACGAGTAACGGCCAATTCTATTTTCAATCATCACCAGAAACACAGAATTACCTTCGTAAAATAGATATGGCACGAGAATGTAACGCTAATACCAGACCAGGCACCACGTTTATCCGGGCGCTTCGTTTAGTCGTCGGTAAAGGTTTGCGGCTGGTATTGGTTGTAGATTCGTAGAAGCCGCGCGGCGTATTCGCGCGCATTTATACGTGCGTGCAACTTAGAGAGCGGCATTAAGTAATTATCATAAGCGTCGGCTTAAGTACGGTACAGACAGGCTGTCCATCACGCGAGTCCACGTCCTCGCTCTCGGCGATCATACATAGTAACGACTCACTCGTCCGTGACTTACAGGCGAGAACGATTATTTCTGCTTACACTCGCGCGCGGAGGCGTGAAGAAACGCAGACAGACATCGGCAAGAGCATGATCATGCGAGTTATTCGCAGCAATTAGGACTGGATTAGACTCTAGGTGCGAACGTAGAAATTTTATTTATAATGATAAATTTTTCGACGTGCACGCGCAATAAGGGCACTTAGGGAGAAAAACGAGTGAATTCCTGATAAAAATAATAAAAATTATGAGCAATGTATATATTAAAAATTTCGAAATTAGAAATTCGAATTCAAACAAACTTGAGAATATTTTAAAACACGTTTCAATAATTATTCGATAGTAAAACAAAAACTAAATGAAAGACGCGAACAATAGTGCGTTTTCGAGCTTCAGGCGAAACGTGCAATCGCATCTTCTCGGCGATGCAGCTGAACATTCCGAGCGTAATTGCCTCGGATTTTGCTGGCTAACGATAAACCGCCTCGCCTTCTGCTCGGTAAATAATGACGCTCCTTTCCTCGTTACCGCTGAAACATTGAGAAGCGGATTAGCATCGTCTGTCTCTAGATTGAAAAAAAACTCGTCTTTGAAAAGTGAAAATTGTCTCTCTCTAATAAATATTTTCCAATTTCATCACATCGCAGAAATATTTTACGAAAAAGCAGGCGAATTATATATAATCTCTTAATATATAATACAATAAAAGTTATATACACACTTTTTTTATTTTTTTTTTTTTTTCGTTTGAATGTGCAAGTTTCATTGTAATACTTATTGTACTCGATACAATGACAAAATAAATCGCAAAATTAGAAAATTGCCGAGAAAATGTTTTTTTCAAATGTTCCACGAATTTTGGAAACATTTAATAAAGTCATGTGATAAAGGATTTTAATTACTATCGTTAGATGTGTGTATTTCTGATATTACTGCTTTCTTTTATTTCTGATTTTTCTCTATTCTTTTCCAGCAGCATGCAAAAACACATGTAATTGTGAATTCCATTTTTTTATCTTTGTATAAAAAAGTATAAAGTTGACATTATAAAACATTAAAGTACTCCGCGCATAATTGCGCTTCGGATCTCATCGCTCATATTGATGTTAGAACACGAATATATTCAAGCGTCTCTTTTCTGTTAACGAGCAACTTATCAAGTATATAGCTCCGTGTCGATCAAAATGCAATTAAAGTCATTGCGCGTAATCAGTCGGGACGCACACGCATTTCGGTTCTATCAATCTCGCATCTCACCTCGTTATTGCCTCGCAATATCGCATACATCACGCAATTCACCCATAGACATAGGAAGCATAGACTGCTCTTATCATATCTTTACCATAAGTGGATAAACTGCTCGAGTGAAAAGAGTAGGATTATTTAATAAAGCTTACTATCTCTTTCCTTTTTATTTCCTCTACTTTTGACAAAAGAAAAAGAGAAAGATAAAGTACATTAAATATCATTATTTCTTTTATTGCTGATTCGCTTACATGAGTGATCTACGCTTCTTATGTCTATAAGACTTTCGCTTCACTATTAAATTATTCGGTGAAAGGGCAGACATACAAATTTTATCATATACTTGTCAAGTTTATCATTTGTGAGAAGAGAAATGCATTTGCTATGGTTTTCTCATCGCTTTGTTCTTATTATTAGTATAGGTATGAAAGCGATACAGTCGACATCGGTCGCTTTCTCTCCCTTATCGCATGGAGATAAATGAATTTGTTGACGCAGATTGATGTGCAAACGTTTAATCATGCTTAACATTTGTTGCGCGTCCGTCAATATTTACGTAGCAGCGGTGATAACGATAATTTTCGTGAAGAATTCGTAAAGCCAACATTATATTATACAATGATTTAAGTTTAATCAATTTTAATGACTATAATGTTTTCAACTTTCATTTAAAGATTCGACCGATCATGATATTATAAAATACAAACAAAATTAACAAATCAAGTTAAAAAATTAAGATTGCAACTGCATCTAACTCTAAGATATTTTTAAATTATTATTAAAAAAATAATTAAGCAAATGTAATTGCGACATGAACATACTTAATTGCAAAAAACCTCGGTTGAACAGCAAAGTAAAAAGCCGTGTTAGAAGTCAAGTAAAAGTTAAAAGATCAAATAATGATGAGGATAACTTTACTAGAGGCATTCTCTGGGAAAATTATGCCATCTGAGAAATGTCTTCTGGGATTAAAAAAAAAAAGTAGGAAATGAAGCAGACCCACATAATGCCAATGCTGCGGATTATTGGTAGCGGATTACGAGGTCGCGAAGAAAGATCTCCGACAGGTGAGTCTCGAGTGATCCTTGAATTCTTGAGAAAGAGCCACCCAAAGGCAAGCAACGGTATCAGCGGAAAGCGCCACGCGGACGCATTCTCCGAGGGATGAACCGTGAGATTAGTTTAATGCAGTTTAACACTGATTTTCATTAACTAGCCGAATATAATACTGCCAACAAAGAAATTTCCAGAAGTCTCAAAACGGTCTTTAGCCAATCCTCTTTATGTGACGATAGCTTTCCGGCCTATTTCAAACTTCTTTCGTTGTTACGGAATTTAGACGCGCTTAGCGTTAAATTTTGCATTGCCGCAAATATTTGTGCATGAAAATGAATGAGAAAAATCCTGCTTTAAAAAGAAAGTGCAGCCATAGAGAGGATAATCTTAATTTAAATTCTGTCTCGTCTAACCGTTTGGCGCTTCATCCTACAACAATAATTGCAACTTAATTCTTCTTTTGCTTTAATACTTACAACAATGCGTGTGATTTTCATACTGATATTCACAGATAAAGATGTAAAGTGTCATTTTTTAACTATAATAGTATTAAATTAAATTCTCTCAACCTTGTGGATATTAAAAATTGAAACTTTTCGAATATTAGTACGTTTCGCGAAAAAATTCGGATGTACTTTGCATTTTTATCTTTTTTGCAGTTGAATCTATATATCTTGTTCCTTCGTCTCTTGGTAGGCGTGGCTCACAAAGATCCCGGCAGATCGGAAAGGAAGAAGTCAGAAGTCGGAGTCGACATTGTTATCAGGGATGTAGGTAAGCCCACCGTGCGCGTGGGACTATTTATTTGCCGAGATGAAGGAGACCGAGAGAAGGAGACGAGTCCGCGGCATGTACAGGAGACAAAATATACGGGGTGGTCCGGCCGAGTTTGCGGCAGGCCGCAACTTCATTTACACCTATTCAGCTTCCCCGGTCCCTCTTCAACACGGCCTTTAGATTTATGAGCAGTCTTACTTCACCTCCCCGCCGTTCTCTTCCTCCTTCTTCTCTTTTCCTCGCTCTGGATCGGCGTCCAAAAAGAAAAAGAGCACGATAACACAAACCGTGCCGCCGAGTGGAACATGTGCAAACTGTTTTCCGATTAGACCATTTGATTCTTGCTAAGACTTCCTCATGATTATAATAAAAATGCTTTAACTATACATATATTATTATATTATTATATTACTATATAAATAATGTATATCGGAGATTTAAAGATATAAAGTTGGAATATAAAAATGAAACCTTGTGAAGGAATTTTTTTCTATGGATAGAGATATATTTTCTAGTCGCGTTACTGAAAATTGAAGAGATCAGAGAGATATATAAACTAACGAGAGCACAAAACTCAATTTGACCAGAAATCGCAGCCTAGTCGAGAGGTTTTGGTTGCCTTTATCGATGGACGCCACACGAAAATGTGATCATGGTGGCCCATAACGGGTCTCCCATAAAATTCGTTACGCTGTCCGGGACATCGTACGTAACCGTCGACGGTCTGTGAAAAGGGAACGGTAAGGGATCGGCGAGAAGATGAGAAAAGGAAAGATCTCGGCTCGCGAGCAGAGGAAAATGCTCGATACCCGCCATTAGTATTTCACAATAGCCGCGTGGACTCATCACCTTGGTCGAGGGCTTCAGGGGAAAAAGAAACTATCGCTTCTGTATCTTTTTGTGCCCCCGTTAAATCGCCGGATAGTCCCCGACGTTGTATCCGTTGACACACATTTTTGCCTAACACGAACCTGCAAGAAGAGAAAAATGTATCAGCGCAACTTTATCCATGATGAGCAAATTATAACGTCAGAGACGTATACGAAATGTTTAAAAGTTTATTTTAAAAAACATTGTTTTATACAAATGAGCATGATTGATGTCTAGTTATTACAAACATTCTAGCCATTTGTTGATTGTTGATATATCCAATATTATAGCACGTCTTGTAATTAAAACATCGCAGTGAATCATGAATTTATGTACATATGTATAAGAACATTCTAGAGTATAGTCCTCGTATCCTTTCGTATCGTTTCATGATATTGACTTTAAACTGGTACCGAGATTCTGCCGTTTAGTCCAGATACACACACATGAAAGAGTGATAATTCAAAGATTTATCGCTTAGTCATGTGTTCGCAAGATTATCTATGTTAAAAGCCATGTGTTGACCTGTACATATGATAGCAAAGTATGTATGGCTTTTATATTTATCCTTGGTAATACGTTTTATTACGTATATTTTTTACTATGAATTAAGAGAAATTATTTTGATTTTATTAAATTATAAATATACAACACAATCGAATTAAGTCCAAGCCAAAGTACTAAGCTGAATTTCCGCTTGAGTAATGATTGTAAACTCATAAATAAAGTAAATTTATCTAAGACAACGTAAAAAGGAAAGATCGCGGAATTAGAGGTAACGATGTCCGAGTATTCAAATTTGAATATCATTATATGAGAATGGCACAAATTTTATTTAAAAGAAAGAAGAGAAATTATTAAGCCTGTGGTTATATATAAATCATAGAATTTCGAAATCGCAAAAATCATAAGAGGAAAAGTATCACTAATCACGTAATTACGTGAATACGAGTAACGGCCAATTCTATTTTCAATCATCACCAGAAACACAGAATTACCTTCGTAAAATAGATATGGCACGAGAATGTAACGCTAATACCAGACCAGGCACCACGTTTATCCGGGCGCTTCGTTTAGTCGTCGGTAAAGGTTTGCGGCTGGTATTGGTTGTAGATTCGTAGAAGCCGCGCGGCGTATTCGCGCGCATTTATACGTGCGTGCAACTTAGAGAGCGGCATTAAGTAATTATCATAAGCGTCGGCTTAAGTACGGTACAGACAGGCTGTCCATCACGCGAGTCCACGTCCTCGCTCTCGGCGATCATACATAGTAACGACTCACTCGTCCGTGACTTACAGGCGAGAACGATTATTTCTGCTTACACTCGCGCGCGGAGGCGTGAAGAAACGCAGACAGACATCGGCAAGAGCATGATCATGCGAGTTATTCGCAGCAATTAGGACTGGATTAGACTCTAGGTGCGAACGTAGAAATTTTATTTATAATGATAAATTTTTCGACGTGCACGCGCAATAAGGGCACTTAGGGAGAAAAACGAGTGAATTCCTGATAAAAATAATAAAAATTATGAGCAATGTATATATTAAAAATTTCGAAATTAGAAATTCGAATTCAAACAAACTTGAGAATATTTTAAAACACGTTTCAATAATTATTCGATAGTAAAACAAAAACTAAATGAAAGACGCGAACAATAGTGCGTTTTCGAGCTTCAGGCGAAACGTGCAATCGCATCTTCTCGGCGATGCAGCTGAACATTCCGAGCGTAATTGCCTCGGATTTTGCTGGCTAACGATAAACCGCCTCGCCTTCTGCTCGGTAAATAATGACGCTCCTTTCCTCGTTACCGCTGAAACATTGAGAAGCGGATTAGCATCGTCTGTCTCTAGATTGAAAAAAAACTCGTCTTTGAAAAGTGAAAATTGTCTCTCTCTAATAAATATTTTCCAATTTCATCACATCGCAGAAATATTTTACGAAAAAGCAGGCGAATTATATATAATCTCTTAATATATAATACAATAAAAGTTATATACACACTTTTTTTATTTTTTTTTTTTTTTCGTTTGAATGTGCAAGTTTCATTGTAATACTTATTGTACTCGATACAATGACAAAATAAATCGCAAAATTAGAAAATTGCCGAGAAAATGTTTTTTTCAAATGTTCCACGAATTTTGGAAACATTTAATAAAGTCATGTGATAAAGGATTTTAATTACTATCGTTAGATGTATTTCTGATATTACTGCTTTCTTTTATTTCTGATTTTTCTCTATTCTTTTCCAGCAGCATGCAAAAACACATGTAATTGTGAATTCCATTTTTTTATCTTTGTATAAAAAAGTATAAAGTTGACATTATAAAACATTAAAGTACTCCGCGCATAATTGCGCTTCGGATCTCATCGCTCATATTGATGTTAGAACACGAATATATTCAAGCGTCTCTTTTCTGTTAACGAGCAACTTATCAAGTATATAGCTCCGTGTCGATCAAAATGCAATTAAAGTCATTGCGCGTAATCAGTCGGGACGCACACGCATTTCGGTTCTATCAATCTCGCATCTCACCTCGTTATTGCCTCGCAATATCGCATACATCACGCAATTCACCCATAGACATAGGAAGCATAGACTGCTCTTATCATATCTTTACCATAAGTGGATAAACTGCTCGAGTGAAAAGAGTAGGATTATTTAATAAAGCTTACTATCTCTTTCCTTTTTATTTCCTCTACTTTTGACAAAAGAAAAAGAGAAAGATAAAGTACATTAAATATCATTATTTCTTTTATTGCTGATTCGCTTACATGAGTGATCTACGCTTCTTATGTCTATAAGACTTTCGCTTCACTATTAAATTATTCGGTGAAAGGGCAGACATACAAATTTTATCATATACTTGTCAAGTTTATCATTTGTGAGAAGAGAAATGCATTTGCTATGGTTTTCTCATCGCTTTGTTCTTATTATTAGTATAGGTATGAAAGCGATACAGTCGACATCGGTCGCTTTCTCTCCCTTATCGCATGGAGATAAATGAATTTGTTGACGCAGATTGATGTGCAAACGTTTAATCATGCTTAACATTTGTTGCGCGTCCGTCAATATTTACGTAGCAGCGGTGATAACGATAATTTTCGTGAAGAATTCGTAAAGCCAACATTATATTATACAATGATTTAAGTTTAATCAATTTTAATGACTATAATGTTTTCAACTTTCATTTAAAGATTCGACCGATCATGTTTTAGCTCATTGCTGAAACATTCGATTTTTCGAAAAGATATCATTTATCTGAAAAGACAAATCTTTTTATATAACAAAACCAATATCTTTTATGAGAGTAAAATTCCTTTTAACTTTTAATACAGAAAATCTATCTATATTTTTTCTGATCAAATTGTTAAATCAAAGCATTTGATATATATGTATATTATTACATATGTACGAAAATAAATTTATGATAAACTATAATAAAGATTCGTTAAACAGCTAACCAAAAGAAAATCCTGATGTGGACGACATCACGCAGAGTCCTTTAGGATTCAAGGCGATGAAGGCGGGAGGGGGAAAGCTTCGCTGGTAGTTCCATAGCTACGCTGTCCCGCATTCCGCGATGCGTTCCCACACACACGCGCGCCTGCACACCTCCACCTCTCGATTCACGCATTCCCAAGGAAAGAGACACGACCGGCCAGGCGTAATGCGCAAGAGAAGGAAGAAACTACTGGGGCCATAGAGTGAGGGAAGAGCTGAATGAA
This sequence comes from Formica exsecta, assembly GCF_003651465.1. Lineage (NCBI taxonomy): Eukaryota > Metazoa > Arthropoda > Insecta > Hymenoptera > Formicidae > Formica > Formica exsecta. The sequence continues at coordinate 1,368,935 of NW_021848818.1, read as the reverse complement.
AAAAAAGAGGAAAAAAAAGGTAGTGGGACCGGGTGAGCGCGGTGGACAAAGAGGGTGGAAGGGAGACAAAACGGACGACGGAGGAGTAGGGAACCACGACACAGACTCCTTGCGCGAGAAATGCAAGGGTTCTTAGTGGGGGCTTGAACGGGCGTAGTCTTTATAAAACCCGCCTACTATCTCCCCTTAAGAGCCACGTGCTCGCCTGTCAGACAAACTCTGTCTGTCAGAAACTGCCAGCCTCGTTTCAGCCGCGAGAACGTGAGAATGAGAGCGATGATGATATAGGCGCAGTTTTTACGTCATATGGTTACCGATGATTCTATTGTGAAAAGAGATTGTCATCAAGAATAGCTATTATCGTTAAAATTAAATTTTGTATAAATTTTAAATTTTACATAAATTTTAAATTTTAATATAAATTGTTTACATGGAAACATAAATAATTAAATTTATAAGAAATAGCACATACATACATATTTTACACGATATATTGTAAAATAATATTTTCAAATCAATACAATTTTTAGTATTAATAAATTGTAGTATTAATAAAAATAAAATAGAATTTATAGTATTAATGGAAACTTAATGGAATCACTTTGTTGCATCACGCATGGCACAAGCCATAGCTTATATTTTGTTTCATAGAATTATCTCTTAATATGATGAAAGTTGATTCAACACGCCTCTTTCAAATATCGCGAAGGGCAGATGAAAGCATGCATCGTGAGAGAGAAGCAGAAGGAAGAATAGAAACGGGAAAGAAACATTTTAGCGAATGCTGAGCGAAGTCAGAGAATGATGACGTTGACGAGGAAAAGAAGGAAGCAGGATGACACCGAGAGGAAAGAATCCGAAGAGATCGTAACGCACGTTGGTGGAGGAAGGGTAGAGAGGTAGAGAGGCCGAACCGACAGAGGCGGGGCGAGATTTAATCTTGGTCTTGGGGGGGTCCAGCGGTCTCCACGCATCAGGGGGGAAGGGAGAGGTTCCGTTCTCTCTCTGAAGAGAGATCGGCTCTTCTGTCGAGGAGCGCATGCAGTCGCTAGCCGAGGTCTATACTTGCCCGTCGAAGGGTATTGGTTCTCCAGCTCGTTGCACCATACCCCCCAAGCAGCGCGAAACGAACGAACGAACAGAGAGAGAGGGAGGGAGAGAGATCATAAGCGAAAGAGACACAACGAAAAAGAGAGAGAGAGAGAGAGAGACACGCAAAGATAGGTGAAGAGAAAGAGAGAGCTCGAAACGGAAAAGGGCAAATAGAGGACATCTTTCTCCCCTTACATTGTCGTACTCCGATACGAGCACGCGTGCACGCACGCTCGCGGCAGGCACGCATGCACGCGCGCGCACCACCGTCGCTGCCGCCGCTACATCGTCGCCACCGCCGCCGCCACCGCCGTCGCCACCACACGTTACCACTCGGAGGACCTCCCCGTCAAGAAAGCAGAGAGTTGGCACGTACGGCCGACGGATGAACGGAACGGAAGGAGCAGAGCGCGGCACGCGTAACCCCTGAGAGAGAGAGAGATTAGGTGAGAATCATTCGGATCTACGGTGACGTTTCCGAATCCATGATTCTCCTTACCTGACCTGACCTGACCCGATCCTCACCAAACAGCTCGCAGCCGGCGTATACCATCGAGGGGGTTGGCAGGTATAAAACGTTCTCGGGCCATTTTGTGCTCGTACCATCCGTTTCTCTCTCCCACCACTAATCGTCCGATCGCACGCTCTCGAAGGGTGACACCCACCCTTCGGAGAGCCCTTCGGGGAGGGTGAAATTTCCCTGGCCGGCTCACACGCAGAGCGGCAGTCGCATTCAACAACCAGTCAGAAGCTTAAGCGTCGTAGTGTTTGCCGGAACTAATCGACACGTTGACAGGACCCGCAAGATTGGCTCTCGGTCCGACGATAGGCAGAACGGACAAGAGGATCTTCAGGTCAGTGCACAGAAGTGTTTGCTGAGAGAAAGACGGTGCATATCCTCGCGCAGTAACGCCGATCAACTTCGATACGGTTCACCGAACGTCGATTCCAAGCGAGTGACGTGGTAGATCGCGGCGATCGTTATCGCGACACCCCGGAAGGATCGCGGTGTTAAGGACGATCGAACGATTAGCATCGGGATCGTGAGCGCACGATTCCGTGAGTGCGGTTCGCAGGTTCGACCAAGGTTCGAGTATCGCGCGAGATGTTCGTTCAGTGAATACAATTGGTGCACGGTGCTTGCTCCCGATCGCGGTGAGATAAGGACGACCGGAGGATTTTTTTACGCGTTGGATATACTCGTAGGGATCGAGACACGCGAGACACACCCTGGAAGATGAGGCCCTGGATGCTGCTAGCTGTGCTCTCGGTGACGGCGTACATGTCGTTGGCGGAGATCACCAGGAACAAGAGTCGCGGCAGGGGATCCATGTGGTGGTGAGTATCGAAGGCGAACCCGGACTTTCGCTTTAATACAGTATACTTGAAATTCTTATCGTCCTGTCCCTCCGCGAACGCTCGCTTGTAAACAACACGTCGCGTCGTAAAACTTTTTATCACGGACACAAGCGTGCGAAGATTCTCGAAATAAATTACGATTGCATTGTACAGTTAATAGACTTGTTGACACAATCATCGCTTAAATTTGAATATAATCGAACGAGCTAGCGAGAAACGGGAATATCTCTCGAAATTGCATTTTTTATATTAATTTTTTAGTTTCTTCTTGTTTTACTCCAAATATCAATAAATAATAAAGTTAAAATGTTACGCTTATAATATATCAAAATATAATCTTTTAAGAAAATGACAAATATTTTTTTCCATTACGAGAGATTTCATTCTTCTATTAACTCATTCAAGTTTCATGCCATTCATTCTCTCATAATTCTGATAGCAATTAGTTAATAGTTATCAATTTACTACGTATGTATTTGAGAAAATATGCGCATAAAAAAAATCTTACAGCTCTAATATTCGATATATAATACGAGGAAATTTTCGATAATTGTTGCTTTATTGATCCGATTACTGAACTTATAAAAACTTTTTTCCTGTTATAAACGATGATATCATAACTAACGATTTAAGCGTTAATTGAGATCACGATTGCAATAAAGTTCGCTGAATCATCGAAAATAAAAATCACGCCGGCGGAATCTGTCCCACGTGGATCTGCTCTCGATCTTTGACGAGTTTATGCCTGCGTGAAAATCGATAACTCTGTCGTTTTTTGTTCCTCATCGATCCTCGTTTCGCAATTGCTTTTATCCTCTTGTCAAGAAAAACTCTCGAGAATCTTATTCTATTTTTTCACGAGATTGATTTTTTTAGATTTTATATAAATACTATATTAATAAATAGTAATAACTCTCTCAATGAGTATTCGTGTCTTAAAAAATCCGAAAACCTTGAGAACTAAATGTCAATTGACCAAGAAATTTTATGGCTTTCATATATTGCCATATTAAAAAAACTTTTATATATTTTCCTGAAAACATACAATCAAGATACTTTAACATATAAATTCCTCTTTTATATTCTCATTATTTTTTCTATGCGTTCAACGTAATTAACATTGCGCAGAGAAATTACATTTACCAGCGCCTATATATAGAAACACATCATGAATAAATGTCTCACGAAACCAACGTGGCGTCGCATTTTTTTTTCTTCCATCGTCGGACTCGCGGCATGGCCGTTTCTTCTAATTAAAATGTTACCCACCGCTCGAATCGAATCGACGACCTACGTGCGTTAATTACTCCGCCTCGCTCTCGTGCGAGCGCACGCATTAACACCTGTCTGCCCCGACATTTGTCGGGCTAATCGCGGGAGCGACGCCGTCCGCGCGCGAGCGCGCCGTGTATCGTTATTAATTCATTAATCATAATTCTAACTCCGCTCGTTTCGATCCGCGAGTCGCGTTTCTTGCGCGAGCGATGTGTGTGTTAGATAATGACTAACTTCATTAGCCCGATCGTAAATAAAATTCGCGCGCGAGATCGAGCGCTCGTATATTGTCCCGCGAGATACAACCGCGGCGAATATCTACCTATAACGATAAACTGCTGGCGATAAATCAAACGGGCTCGTCCGGTTTCTCGCGCGATGGTTCGGCAGCGATGGTTATTGCCGCTAAATTAATTAAATCGGCGACGCAAGCCGCGCGTGATCCTCGTGATTCCCGGCTCAGACTATATGTGCGACGTATATATTAGTCGCCGCAATTGAAAAGAAACGAATATGTTCGTCTTCGCTGTGGATGCACATCGCGCGAAATTTATCGCTTAATTGTATATATACTTCTTAACATGAAATCGGAGAAGTTTAAGATAAACAAGATGGAATGTTGTTAATGATTTATAATGATTAATTGGCAAACATTTGAAAAATACAGCGATTCAAAGAGATTTCAAAACCTTTAAACCCTTTAAACACGTAGCATATTTTTCAAATTTCTTTACAATGTATATCTGCTGGATACTTGCATTGTCAGAGTAAACAGAAATAGATCTATTGTAGAAGAAGAATTCTTCTTTGAAAACATCAGTACGTAACTGATGTATCTTTACAGAAGTTTCATGAACCGAATGAACAAAATATGTCCTTACGATTATTTCTGCAATTAATTTTTCCTGAAAATTGTCAAGCAAAACAAATTATTTCATGCCATTATTAGAAAATTACTCAAATAAGAGAAAACACAAATTTGCAAAGCTATAAAAAAAAATAAATCTTTTCTCGTAAATTTTTCTATTCAATGCGTAAAAAATAATGTATTTGGCTCAATAACTTAATTTTAACTATGTGTCTTGGCTATAAATACAATTGATTGAAAGGCCAGTGTGTTAAGATATATAAATAATGGAAAATTAATAGGGGTAAGATAAACAAGTATAGGAAATAGTATAAGAAATGGACATTCAAATAACCAATGTCGAAATGGAAAATAGACGGATTAATTGTATAAGAAGGAAAGCGCAGAGAGAGTCGTGAATCTATTATCTATATTGATTCATCGCGAACCGCAACACGTCGGAGTCGATCAATTGGCAGGTACAATCATGACAAGGTCTGTAGACCGGTCCAAGAGTCAATACGCACCGATCTAACGTACGTTATCGCGCAACATGGGTGGGCGTCTGGCATTAATAATGACAATTAATTATGGACGCGAATAAAAATTACGACAACATAAAAGACTTTTCCGTCTTTGTTAAGTCGCGCGCGGAATTATTATTTTTGCACGCGTATCGTCGTTAATTAATTAATCTCGCGCGTTTTTTTATCTTCGCGAAAAGACGCGCTTGAACTTTGAATTATTCTCAGCGGTATCTGCGCAATTTTTATCAAACAACATCATGAAATCATTTGCATCCAATCTATACAAATGATTTGAGTATAACGTGGCATTTTCGGAATACAAATAATTTTTCTTGAATAATTGAAATTAAAGTTTATAAATTTTTGAACCTCCTTCGTAAAACATTAACGGCTCCTGGAACTTTTTTATTACAAAAGTAAAACAATTTCGTTTTCGGGGTGTGCATATTTTGGAGCGAGCAAATCTTCTCCATTATAAATTTATACGTAAAATGCTGATGTGAATTTTCATGATTTTCTCAAATACGTTATTAGCGTCTAGAAAATTTTAAATATGACCGGTTTCCCTCAACTGATATATTATCCATCATTGGCAAGAATAAAGTTGTTCATAGATGCTCCGTTATCATTGGACAAGATAACATGTCACATGCAACGTCCTACACAAACGGGATGCTGGAAGCATCGCCATTAATCACTCGTATTTCGAATTTTAAATCAACATCTTTCCGCATGTTCACCGCGATCGCGATTCTAACGATCGCTACGATTTTGTATCTGTCGCTTTCGTCGCGAACCGGTAATCTCAAGTGTGGTCGATTTATCAACACAAGAACAATTCTCGGGGATGAGAATCAGGAGCGGGATGTACGCAACAGTGACAGTCGTGCTTCTACTACGACGAGAAATCGGTCGATCGAATGAAAAAGACGTCGACAAGCTCCGTGAAGTCTCCGTCTCTGATTCATGACATCTCGTGACCTGATTCGCGACCGACGTTCTGGATATGGACGGACTCACGTTAGAAATGACATACGTCGGGATACGTCGCTCCTCCACGGCTGAAAAGGAACGCTGAGATACACGCGGGAAAACACGCTTATTCCGAGACGGACGTTGGTTCGGGCAAGAAAAGCGCGGATCTAGACACATTCGTCTGCACCGAGAGCAAAAAGATTTACAATCATCTATATACTCGATGATACGTCAATATATATAAATTTTGCCCGATTTTTGTATCTTTTCTAAAGGAATCAAATTGTCTCTATATATCCCGTGAGCTTAATATATTCTCTACCTACGTAACTGCGTCGTTCGATTTAAGAGGTGCGAATAACACGCGCGAAGGCTCTCGATGCTGAAATAGCGTCATCATCATAATGTGAACTCATCTAAGATAAGCAATGATCCCATAAGTTACATCACAGAATTGATACAAAATAAACAATAGTCTCGTCATTTGATTAGATCATTTGATCGATTGAGTCTCGGTAATAAAGTATAAGATTTTTATTGCATAAATCAAAGCGTGCGTCCATTTAAAGCTGTTTCTGTAAACATTAATTAATACTAATCGTTTAATTAATTTTCTATCTCTATTTCCATCTCTATTTTTATTTCTCAGAAGAGACAAAGAATCTTCTGGTGCATATTTCACGTAATTCTGAAAGAAATACAAACCTGAAACATATGTAGATATTCTAACGATAATTCAATGAAAATAGCGCGAATTTTTAACATGTTCTTTCGTCATTACAAAGCTGTGGGGATTGTTATTATTTCCTTTTCCTTTTTCTTGTCTTTATCTCAGGCGTAATAAATTATTTTCGTCTCGGTCATCGTCTGGCGGACGAAAGTATGCGAAGGCGGAGGAGACGGGGATCTCGCCCCTATGCTTTTCAGTCCGATGTAAATTACAAGCAATAGATATATCCTAACCGGTCCGTGGCGTGGCTTATTTATGGATATCGCTTATTGAATGCACGTCCAGGTCGCCGATACACGAAGTGCATTACACGTCGCATCAGCCGCGCGAGTTCGCGGATTGCGCGTGACGAATCGATGGGCCGTCATGTGCGCATTCTGACAATACCCGAGATCCGCGATGCTCTCGAAGATAGCGTTCGAATTTCGCATTTTATTATCCTCTCTTTATTTTTGCGCGTAATAAAATATAATTTAAACGGTACAGATATCGGCGAGAACACATTTTCGTATGATACATCTTTAATTTTTTTTACATCTCTTGCATTAAAATGATATGAGGAAGTAATTCTTTTGAGACGTTGCGTCTTCCATCTTCTCTATCTGGACGTATTCGTTATCTCAGCTTACACTTCGACTTTGTTTATCCCAAGTGACGTATTTCTTTCATTCACTGGACTCTTCAGGTACAGCATTATTTTGTGTTACCGCGTTACATTTGCATTATGTGCTAAAGTTCTTCCTATACGTAAAACACTACTTTCCAACTCAATATCAGGGAACAATCTTCCGTCTCCTTTTATCTGGCCCCACGTGTTTACCACCGATCCGAGTTTGTTTAGCCCGCTTCTCGAAGTGTCAACGAGAGACGGGTGGCTGACAGTCATTTCGCGGTGAGCGCCACGCACAGCCCGGTTACTGTCAGAGCCTCGATTTCCGCCCAGACCACGAAGCGTCGACGGAGCCGCGGCGACAGTGATTACCTGTTTATTATGCCGGGCGACGACTGATCCGATCCCAGCGCGTGCGAGCTATTTTAAATAAGGGTTGCGCGCGAGTGGTCTTTCGTTAAAGAACAACAAATATCAGACGCATTTGGCACTTTTTCACGCGGGGCAGATCAACCATGGACATTTACAATCCTGTTTGAACTTCATGAAGTTTCTCCCTCGTGAAGAGTGCTTATGGTATTATTAGTTTTGTGTTAATTTTACATTCGCTTTTGAAGAGAAGGGATCACGAATATTCGTAATGCTACATATAATGTATATTCATAATCATTCGCTTCCGAAGAGAATGTGGAGATGATTAAATTTATGATAAAAGATACATAAAATAATTAATTAAAATCACCCTCAATTGCGAACTGCTTTCTGATTGTTCCGTGTTCGAGCGCGGATTACAACACGTTTCTTACTACGCTTTATCAGTATGCATTTTGCGCGGTCCAGCCTTTCTTCGAGGACCGCGCGTCCTTCTTCCCACGAAGGGCACACCGTGAGCGCATTTAAACGTTTTTCTACGCGATGCTCGATCGATCGAGACGCGAATTCTTTTACAGGCTGGACTCTTGCGGCAGCTTGATTTATATATATATATATATATAGGGTGTATCAAAAGTTGGACACTTTCACCAAATTGCAATATACAAGACCAAAGAGCCGACTCATGAAAAATATCGATATTATAGATGTTGGACTATTAATAATTTCCGATTATAAGCAATTAAAATTATATAAGAGCGTTTTCAATGTTTTATGAACGTAAACAAATAATGTAACGGTTGGAGTTATTTGTATCTTAGTTATTAGAATACTTACGATTAAAAATAAGAAAGAATTGTCCGCAGAAGTTGGTGTCTCATCATATACATCTCTCTTACAGAGAAATCAATTTTAAATTCGTCCAAAAATCTACGCCAAATTCACGAACTCCGATACACCCTATATACATACAGACGACGAGCTACCGTTGATCGAAACTGGTGAACCAGTTTCGTCTTTCGTGCTAATCCACCTTCGTCGCTTCTCGTTCTCTCGCGCTACCTGTTCTCTCCTGAAAGCGCGCCTTTTTATACGCGAAATCGTCGTTTCGCATTGACAACCACCGTTTAAATCGTACGCCAAGGATTACACGTAGAAGCAGATATTTTGCAAAGAATTTTTGGAATATAAATATAATATAATCATCTAATTTATTTATTAATATAATCATCTAATTTTTTTATTACATTTATTTATTACGTTTATCTAATTTATTTATTACGTTTTTTACTCAATATTATTCAATATTTTTATTAGAAATATGAATTTAATGAGACACAATTTTTTTAGCTTGCTTTGCTCCGAAATATGAACTTGTAAATCACACACACACACACACACACACACACACACACACACACACACACACACACACACACACACACACACACACACACACACACACACACACACACACACACACACACACACACACACACACACACACACACACACACACACACACACACACACACACACACACACACACACACACACACACACACACACACACACACACACACACACACACACACACACACACACACACACACACACACACACACACACACACACACACACACACACACACACACACACACACACACACACACACACACACACACACACACACACACACACACACACACACACACACACACACACACACACACACACACACACACACACACACACACACACACACACACACACACACACACACACACACACACACACACACACACACACACACACACACACACACACACACACACACACACACACACACACACACACACACACACACACACACACACACACACACACACACACACACACACACACACACACACACACACACACACACACACACACACACACACACACACACACACACACAAAAACACACACACACACACACACACACACACACACACACACACACACACACACACACACACACACACACACACACACACATGCAGATAGAAAAAATTATTAATTTTTCTCAAATCAGAGAGACGTGTCAATTTATATAACAAATGAATAGATAAAAAATAATATAACAAAATATGTCACATTTTTTTTTGAACGTGAATAATAATTAAAAAAACATAATAAGGCAAATAAAACATTTATAAATAATTATTAAATATAAATTGAATCTTTATTTAACGCGTGCGTGCGAAAATTATTTTCTTTCAGATCGCACGATCACCTGCCGCGTTGTAGACCGGATAGGACAAATGCAATCGCGGCAGATGACGATGCGCATTATCGTTCGCGGTATTGCCGCGTAATTAAAATTTATTCGCGCGATATGGCTCGATATGTACGTACATACCTTGTGTGTTACATTATTACTTCCATGTAATACGTGACACGCACGATAACGATGCGCGCAGCGCTCACCAAAACGAATGTACAGGGTCTCATTAAGCGAATTTACCAGCGATCGCGTTGCATTAAGCTCTTTGCATTAGTCCGGACTGCAGTTAGCTTAACCGCCGTCGAACGTGGCTGCATATAAATTGATAATATCATGAAAGCGTGCGCACTATGCGCGCTTTAACGTCCATGTCGAGGATATATATATATAATCAGAATCTCCCGAGGACAAGAGGAACATCAAGTACTGCTGGATCACGGGAGTAATTTTACTCGAAAACTCTTCATTAACACGATCCCTATTTGAAAACATTCTTAACGCTTCACGTCTGCTTATAGAAAGGCTCGTATTTCAGACGTTGACTGAACCTAATCCTTTTTGGAATGTGAACAAAACTTTAAAGAATTGTCCAAAGTGAATGAACTTAAATGGCTGCAAAACTGGAACCGCTTCGGTGAATTTTAAGAAAGAATTCTTTAATAAATGCTTTCATTTTTATGTCCCTTTTTGTCTTATTTTATTTTTTTCTGTTCTTGGAATTTATTTTTTTTTTCTTGGCCTCGTACTTAATTTTTCTTCGCGTAATTTATATTTTTTATGTTTCATTGTTATTGTATTCTTTCATTTCAGTTGCATAATCTATTTACTGCAAGAGAGACTATATATTTTATGGTCTTTATTACATTTTCTTCCTCTTTTTTATGATTGCTTAGGCTTCTATAGAGAATTTGTCTATATGCCAGTTGATGTTGACCTTTATTACAAGTTCTATTTGAATGAACTGAAGAATATGAAGAATGATACGAGATATATCGCCGATTTACATTTTCAGGGGCATTGCGAAAGCGGACGAACCCAACAATTTTTTGCCGGTGTCACCGACTTCCTTGATGGATTCCTCGGTCTACGCGACTCTGAGAAGAAAGCAGAGGAGGCTCGTTAGAGAAAATCCTGGAGTGCTACAAGCAGTGGCCAGAGGTGCGAATCAAGCAGTCGCCGAATGCCAACATCAATTTCGCAATCGGCGATGGAACTGCTCGACGAAAAATTTTCTTCGAGGGAAAAATCTCTTCGGCAAGATCGTCGATAAAGGTACGTAATTAATTGAATTTAATAATCTTATAAGTGTAATCTCGCGAGAAGAACTTCGAATAATGAGAACTATTATTATGAAAATATTATACTCATCGATAATTATATTTATCGATGTAATTATTATTTAAGACAATTCAATTAAAAATTTTATTCCACTTTTTTTTTATCATTTTCCTCAAAAGGAACATATTTAAATCTTCATCAAAATAAATTTTGCTGAAAAATAATAAGAAATAGATATCTTTATCTTGCTCTTCGAAAAATCGAAAGTAAAAAGACATTTAAATAATAAAAATATATACATATTTCATATTTTAAAATATCGTTCATTGTCCCCGATAACCGGTACTCTGGATAAAGATTTATTAGAAACGAGTTCCAGCGCGATAGAAACGAGAGGGAAAAAAGGAACAAGAGAGAGAGAGTTAATCGCGCGTCCCTCTTAAGATCGCGAGTGACAAATCTTTCGATTTGCTTAAGTCAACACAGACTCTCGATACGTCTCGTAACACTTGATAGATTAAGTAATAAGGTCGTCATCTCGTCATCGCAATGCGTCATCGCAATAATCGTCGAGCGAACGATACCTTTGAGATAAGCTGTGGATTCAGCGGATGTAGAGCCAATTTAAAACGACATCATTGGTCTCTTATCTGATCGAAAAGCGTGTTACTTCGAATGGATCATATTTCTTCTAACTCTTTGCATTGGTTATCTCGATTATATACACAATCATACGATAAATATTTTACGAATTTACTCATTAAATTTATGAATTTGTATAAAATACATTTGAATATGTAACATATAAATTATAATGCAAATTGTACAAAAAAAAAATAATTTTAACATAAATCTAAATTAACTGATTCTTTCAGTAAAATTTCACTGATTTGCTATATTTATAAATATAAAAAATATTATTTATATAATTTTATATATTTTTAAATATATAAAATTTATTATTCATTGTTTTTCAGTAATAATATATGCTGATTTCATTTAAGAGATGCATAAGATTTATACATATATAAAACATTTTTAATGCAATAAAAAAAATAAAATACTCTTAATTATATTAGACAACTATACACATTCGTAAAGTATAAATATTATTCTATTACCATTAAAGAGACCGTGATCAGGCACCCGCGGTGCTTTCGACAAGGCGCATTAACACCTCATTCGAGTGCGAACGATCGCGTAGATCGAGTGCATGGGGCGCGAAGGCTCGAAGTCGTCGTGGGGTTAGAAGGGCGAAGGTACACGGCGATGAGATGCGAAGAGGAAAGGAGAGAAGGGGCCGGGGGGGTCTTGGAGGGCGTGCCCTACGTCCGAGGGCCCCGGGCACGTGCCCTCACCGACCAGATGTATGTTTTGCAACCTGATAATGGACCTTCTCGTACCAGTTCTGGCTCCCCTGCGGCTCTTTTAGATCTCGTCGAGGCGATTGTAAGCCGAGCTTTTTCGCTCGAGCCGCTCCCACCCCATTATGTCGAATGTCCCCATATGGCCACTTAGTAAAACTAAAAGAAGTACACGGCCCGAAGGGAGGGATAAGGGGAAAGGGGAGGGGGGAGGGGGGAGGGGAAAGAAGCTAGGAGAAAGGGTAGAGAGCGAGAGATTTTTGCGTGTTATTTTCACGAGCCTAACGCGCATGTTTCGAGACATGCGTTTCGTTGCAATGTTGCAACACGAGACGATCGTAACTAACGCAGATTGACGGTTATATAACGGCATGTACGTCTGCGACTAACACTGGTATTTATTTGCAGATAGAGAGATTTGTGTATCCTCCGTACTAATACTCTGTCTGTCGCCCTTCCCCCCTCTTATTTCCGATTCACCCTCCGATTATATTCACTCGGTATTGCTACGGTGCATTTGTCGTATAGGCCACAAGCGTACATAAAAATAATCAAGTATAGTATATTATCTAAAGATATTTTGAGAATGCATTTCAAAAGTAAAATATATTTTGCGAAATTTACGATCAGTTATTATAAGCTTTCTAACTTCGTTTGTTGAATGTCCTTTATGGATTATTACGAAATGAATATTATGCGCGCGATATTTATGAAATTTGCATTCGTTAAATCTTTATCCGGTTATAAGATTTCTACGAAAGCGTTTAATATATTCAGTTTCGACGTACATAATTCAATGCAACATGCACAGACCGATTTTTGCATACCCGTCAGAGATATCACGTCCAAATTACGCGTACTTCTTGTGCGTTATTACTATACTTTACGACCATTAAAGAACAGAGAGACGCGGCGCAATAGCCATTAGAAATTCCGTAAATTGAACGGCTGTCACGGTAACGTACGGCATTTATATGACACCTGTAAGCGAAAAAGCGAGAGCGTCATGTGGTATCCATAACGCTTGACGTGTTAATCAAGCTCCGAGAAAGCCACTGACGGATAATAACGCCGGTACAGACGAAAGAATCCGTTTTTACGTTCCATGATACATTGTTCCGTCAAGGCATGATTGAAAATTATTACAAATGAATCGTGAGATAAAACGTGTCATGCAGTTTAGAGATCGTAATGTCATCCTTATCAAAATTAAATTAAATCATTATAACACGTTAACATGATGCACATGAAAAACTTATATACAGAATATTTAACGTATAAATAAAATTTACACGCAAATAACAAATTCTTGAATACGTAAGGAAATAACACAATTAAAATGTGTATCAAATAATTAATAATTGATTACTTTTGCACGTAAAACTAACAGGACTTGTAATTATTTTTTAATAAATTATAGCGATAGATTTAAGTTTATACAAACTGTGCCCTTCTCGCGTTTTCCGTAATAAGCTACAGGATCGCTCGTAGCCTCCACAAGAGAGAGACCGGGCCCTCGACCTTTCACCTCTCGTCTTCATCGCCTCGTGTGAGCGCGGACCAGTTTCTTCCGCTCTTCTCGCTGCCGCTCTCGCTTCTCATATCTCCTTTGTCCTCGTATAGATCCTCGAGATTTGATCTTTGCCGAGCTCTCGCACAGGGGAAACGCAGATTACTATCAGCGAGCTGTAATGCGCTCTCGTACTTGTCGCAAGAATGAGGAGAGATCAGAGGGGGATCCGGAAAGAACTCGCAGTCGAACACCGGCTTAAACGGTCGTTTCCGGATTAGCACCGTGTTCTAACGTAGCCGCGTCAAACTGTCGGCAATCATGCCGGAAATATAAATCGTGAAAGTGTGGACTAGAGATAGATAAATTTTAAAGCTGTAGAAAGAACACGCGTGTTTCGTAATACCTTGGTTCCGCATTCACGTCACCGGCTCATGACGTTTTATCGCAGGTATCCATTGCGCTAGAAATAGAAAATCACGTAGAGATTCTCGTTTTACGTTATAAGATTTTTATCGCGCTTACGAAAGAAATGCCTATATACATTTCGAATCGCCGATTCGAAAATATTAAGTACTCGTCATGTCTCGAGAATAAAAGATATTCTGGTATACGGATAGATTAATTTCTTCGCGTTTCTGCGCGCGGATATATTATTAAGTATAAGACAAGTTATATCAATCTACGCTGGAATGTCTAATAACAACTTCGTGTCCACGAATAAGAGATATCCTTAATATATTCATATATCTGCGTGGAACGCATAATTAGCGATTCAATAAAAATCGTGAATGTTAATTAATATGCATGATCCGAAACTTTTGTGTCGACACAACTAACACGAATTGGACGTTTAAAAAAATTTAAGTGTCGTACGTAATCATTGTGCTTATGTAAATGAGTCGAGAGGATTAGTATCGAGTTGAATATCTCCCTCTCTCTCTCTCTCTCTCTCTCTCTCTCTCTGCCCGCGCGAGGGGAGATACTTTCCCGATTCGGAGACTCGATGGATACTTTTGGTTGCGTTTGTACTCGATATTATAGCTGGTAGTGAGTGCGTTCGCGGCCTGTAATCATTTCGCCGCCAAGAGCCACCTACCGCATTGGTATACCCTCGCCTTCCATCCTCGTTCTCCGTCTCGTTTCTTCTCTCCACTTGCCTCCTCTGCTCCTTCCTCGCGCGTCTTCCTCTCGTGCCTCCTGCATCTTCCTTCTCTTCGAGGCACACACCGTGCCTCGCGAAAGCAAGCTCCGCAGCCTAATTGCTCGGTAAACTGCGAACCTCACGAGACCCCGCTGCATCGGACGCGCAATGCTGTCTCTTCCTCCGCCAGATTACATCTGACGATTGCAGCCAAAATTATCCAGTTTGCAAAAGAAAAAAAAAAAAAAAAAAAGCTGCACCTTCGGTGATGAATCCGTGTATAAGTTAGTTTAATAGAATTAATATTGAAAAATATAGATCATCGAATTTGGGATGTAACGGAATATGAATTTTCTAATACAAGAATGGTTTCAATTAATCAGCATAATATGCAATTTATACTTTATAATCATTTCTCTCCATCCTTTTTCATTTTTCTTTTATATTGCATTAATAAGGGACAAGCACAGTCAGCAAAAGAAATTCTGCAATTAGTTATGGACCTGTACCCTATCCCACGAAATGACATTGCGATTTGCATTTCGTCTTTATGATTCTATTATAAATTGAGTTTCAATGCAAAATAAACTGCAAGGCACATAAAAGGAAGAAGAGGTACAAAAAACTTCCACAATACACATCACTAATCCGTAACAAATTTCAAACTCTTTTTACCGACTCTGATTATATTATATTTCAAATATAGTTACATATATATACAACGGTTAAAATCGTAGACATCTTTTTGTGGATCAATAAATCCACAGACATAATCCTATTTTCGATCTTTTTCGCCAAAAACTCGCAATCTTTTCTAATCTTATCTTTATCAGTGTTATGTTCGTCCGAACGAGAGAGAAACGAGGTCCCGGATATTTTCGCCATGTACCGTGAATATCGACATAATCCGACCGTTTACAGAATAAATTCAATCAATACCTGTCCGGTGCACGAGGCGCAGGACACGTCTTATATGGCGCGACACCGGGCATTTTTTGCCGCGGCGTTACGCCGCCATAAATCGCGGCCTATGATGGGCTACATGTGTCGACGGCACGCCACGGTTTCTTGCGAAAACGTGAGCCGCGACCCAATGGGTCCCCCTGTGATTTTTACATCTTGTTTGCTTCCAAGCGGTGCCCCGCAAGCCCGCCCTCGTTCCCGCGGGTCTATATGGCGCTCCGTGTTACTTCGCGGTCTTCGAGTTCCACAAGACTGTCCTCTGCCTGTTTTTGGCTTCTCTTTTTGTCTTTTCTTATTTTCGCCGAATATCGTCAACGATATCAAGAATAAAATAAAAGCGAAAGAAATATTTTAAATGTCTGTTGGATTTATTAATATTCGTATAATTTCTTTTACGCATACCCGTTATTTTAAAGATATATATTTCGAGATTAAAGAGATATTCTCTGAGAGAGAATGTGTATGTGTAATTTAATTTAATTTATCTTCAAATACATATCTTTAAAATAATAGATGTATGTATATATGTGTGTATAACATATAATAACATATATAATAAATGATTATATTAACTTCATTTATATAAAGCCGCAATGTATCTTTACGGTTGCATAATGCTTATCATCCTTGGACAAACAACTTAATTTTCTGTGCGTCTGTTAAGAATAATAGCCGTTTTATAGCCATTCTTTCCAAGTTGCGTTTTTCTTTACGTTGACATCTTGAGTTGCTGAAATGACAATCTCTGTCACAGCGCAAGTAATAAATTCATCTTTCCATTCTTCGTAAACGTTCGTAATGAATCATTGTAAGCGATTTTCAACGTGCAGCCTATCATTTGACATTACAGGCTATCATCTTATGTCTAATGGCTATATTACGACACATCTACATAAATCATCACGTCGCCGATATCACGTCATAGAAGACCACCATCGCCAGTACATCGTTTTAAATTCCACGCGTAGGTGGTTGCACCATAACTCGTTCTCCGCGTCTCCTGACAGGAACTCGGACCGCGCGCGACAGTAGCAATAATTCCTAATGATTTTATCTCCGTGGAATTTCAGCCGGGACGCAAATGTCCCTCGTAAAGATGCGCGACGATGTCGCTTAGAACAATCTTTAGAACGACGCTCGGAGAGAGATCGCGGATATTTGCTCTATTGCATTGAAACTGAAGCGTCAACTGTTCTTCTCATGAGCCATAAACTATCTAAATATTAAACAATTTTTACCAAATTGAACTTATCAGATAATCTGTGATTTGAAAGATATGATAGGTAAAGAAAGGTATGGTATAATATACATTTGGAAATATACTCTCTCTGTTATAGATTAACAATTTCAGTTACATATTACACGTTTTTGCAATAATTAAATTTTTTTTTGCAATAATTTAATAGTATTTAATTAATATTATTTTATCGTTTGTGTGATTTGAATATTTGTCAAATCTAAAATAATAATCAAGAAAAATTTGACTTAAATTATTTAGACAAGCAATTAATGTAAAGTGAAATTTTCGATAAAACATTAATAAAAAAGAGTTATTATAAACTGAAAATATTTATGATAGTATCTACATTTCTTTCTTCACAGAAATTATCTATGTTTTATAAAGGTTTCAAAATACCGTACGTTTCGAGCCCGAAATATTTGGAAATCTGTCCGCTGTCCCGAATATCGCCGCGTATCCTCAGGGACAGATTCCGGACCAATGCTCGAGCATGACCAAGGAATCTCCATCAATGTGTGCGCGCGTGTTTACCTTGCGGGCACATTCTGGCTGCGCCTCCAACTTGCTCATACTATTTGAACGAGTTGATAAAGCCGCCGTCGAACTATTTATCGTACGCGGAACGGCATACTCGCCGAGGGCAAACAATCGCAGTACCGGGATCATCGAGTCGCGCTTTTTTCCCTCCGTCTGATACTTTCCCTCGCGCTGGATCTTTCCTCTCGTCGCGCTCCTCATTTATCTCCTTTCCCTGCGTTTCACTCTTCCGTGCGCGCGCGTGTCGATAACGGCGTTCTTTCGCGTCTTGAGAGAACGCAACTCGCTTATCTACGGACGACAGTCTGATTGTTTGAAAATCGTAAAATCTGTAAAAGCCGAGAAAAATTGAACGGATTGGTTTCCGCGAACTACGAAAGAGGAATTTTTCAACAACGCAATATGAGTTCATCGAGGGCGTTCGCCGCCTCGAACGATTAACCTCGTTCTTACAAATATGATTCAGCGAGCACTATGTAATCATAATCAGGTATTCTATTAGTATATGCCGTTGTAGTATACGTTTCCGTTTATTTAAGCACGAAACAAAAGAAATTAATTAATTGATCATTATCTTGAATAAACTTCTCTCTCTTCTCTATAATAAAAATAATGTATATAAATAAATATATCGCGTGAAATATTAACGGAAATATTAAAAATTATATTAAATTAATAATAAAATATCAAAAAAGATTATTTTCTCTTAAAAAAAAATAGAAAATATGTCGAAACCTACAGAGAAATAGATATTACATGATTTAAAATACCTTAATGATAGTGAGGAATTTTTAAGGTTGAATAATTTCATTAGCCATACACAAACTTATTGAAAATGATTGGAAGCGTATGTAACAAATATTTCTTCCATTATATTCAAGTTCAGTTAACGATCAAACCCCCTCGGCTTCGTGCATTCTTTCTTGTCAGACGACAATCTGTAATGCTTCTTCGCTCTCATTGTCAGTTTTCAGAACAAACAACGTGACTTGTCTGAAAGAAACGACCACGAACGATATAATTCATGGCTCTGTCATGGTAGTCTCTGTGACATTATGATAAATAATATCTGGAACTGATCGAATTTAGGCTGTGAGAGGAAACGAAGCGATGTGTAATAGGGTGTAACGGTGTAAATCTCTCCGCTTTTCTTCGCTGTTCTTGCTCTCTCGCTTACGCCAACGTCGTCCTGTACAGGGATTAGGTTTCCCTTCCACGCTTTCGTCCTATCCGTTTTATCCGTGCTCCGTAGTAGTTCACTACCGTGAAAAAGGAAGCTCGACAAGATGTCACTGTCTCAACGGAAAAGACACGTGACGAATTTGAAAACTCGTAACCGGAGTTGATTCGTCACGAATAATCACCTGGTCACCACTATCGCGTTGACCAGAGAAACATCCCTCTTACCCGGGGTCGAACGTCTTATTCTCATATTTTGCCATTTCGATACGCACGCGCGTCCAATCGGCCCAAAAAAATTTCTCGCCGAGTTCTAATCGATCACCCCCCGATGGTTCGAGTTCAATATCAGTAACATAATTAGAGAAGCCAGGTGCCAGATGATTGCACACATTCTCCGTATATACAACACATTTATTATTTATATTATTACGTTGTGATATTTAGCTATTATCTTGCAAAAAACGTCGTATGTATACGCGAATAATTATCTATATTTAAATATTAATATATTCCTGCATTATTATATTTAAATAAAATTAAAAAATATTTAAAAATACAGAAAATTAAAAAAAAAAAATTGTAACTTAAAAAGCTAAAGTGCAATATAATATCTTTTTCACTAATGGGACATTGCCTTGGGACGGTGCGAGCTCGCAATTTACGAAATCGTTTCATCCGCTCTTCACTCGTGATATCTTTACCGGCA
>NW_021848818.1:1347758-1348864 GCF_003651465.1 Formica exsecta | reverse complement strand
CTTCCCTCGTGATATCTTTACCGGCACAAAAGGAGCCGGCAAACACCTGCGCCTTATGCAGATAAGGTCGAGGTGCTTCAGGTCAGCCCACTCAGGGTTAAGGTCACGTACCGTCTCCTATCTCTCGTTCTGCCTCTTTCTCTGTCGTTCTCCTCGTCCCACGATCCTCCCGTTCTCCCTCGCTACCTTCCACCTGCGAAGACTTCTCGCGCAGGTAGTCTCCTGTGGAGGATTGAGATGTTGTCTGACGTCATCGCTCACCTCCCACACGACCAAACACCGTGAGCGTCTTGTCTGCGCTCTCGGCGAGTATAAAAATATTCTTATCGTTTAGTCGAGAGAAGAATAAACGTGCCTACGTCAAGAATATATGGCACTTCTCTGATGGAGACAAAATCATAACTGCCAAGAGTTGGTTTACCAGAAATTTGCAGAAAAATATAATATATTATACAACTTGGTATATAAACAAAATTAAAAATTGAAAAAAGATAATAATGCGACAATAAATTACGATAAAAGCGGTAATATATCATGGATTTTAATAAATACGTCATTTTTCTAGCTGTATTTCCATTTTTCCCTCTCCACGGGGGATTTAGTTTCCAGCACGGCACGGCGTCATAAATTTCCCGCAATTTTCTTGTAGGATGCCGAGAGACCGCTTTCATCTATGCCATCACGAGCGCGGCTGTGACTCACAGTATCGCGAGAGCATGTAGCGAGGGCAGCATTCAGTCGTGTTCCTGTGACTATACTCACCAATCACGCACATCATCCGCCGTTCGGGATTGGGAATGGGGTGGTTGCTCGGATAACATCGGATACGGCTTCAAGTTCTCTCGCGAATTCGTCGATACTGGCGAACGTGGCCGCAACCTCCGCGAGAAGATGAATCTACATAACAACGAAGCCGGCAGAACGGTAAGAAAAAGAGAGAGCACATCCCCCTTAATTTTTAAAATTATTTCATATACCTGAAAGAAAAATTTAAAAAAAAGATTGTTAGAAGGGTTTAAGTAATTTTTTTTTTTTTTTTACCGTGTTTTCTAACCGAAAAAGAAAATATTTCTTTAATATTAATATTTAAAATTTATAATATATTA
>NW_021848818.1:1228668-1347625 GCF_003651465.1 Formica exsecta | reverse complement strand
AAAATTTATGATATATTACATTTTTTCAATTTTACCACGTTTTTAAATTTGTCGAATAAATTGCGTTTATTTGTACAAAACTACCAAACATGAAAAAAAAAAGACGTCAAAGAGACAGAATTACGATTATAATATCATCAATTTTAAATGGAGAAGAAAAATTATAGGGTTCCGTTTTCGTCTCGTTACAGCACGTGTCTTCGGAAATGCGTCAGGAATGTAAATGTCACGGTATGTCGGGCTCGTGCACAGTGAAAACTTGCTGGATGCGGCTGCCAAGTTTCCGCGTGGTCGGCGATAATCTAAAGGACCGCTTCGACGGCGCCTCCCGGGTAATGGTCAGCAATTCGGATCGCGTGCGCAGTAATGTACACGTCAACTCGGCGAGCAACTCGGTGCACCAGCATCGGGACGGTCTTGCACGCCGGCAGCGTTACAACTTTCAGCTGAAGCCGTACAATCCGGAGCACAAGCCGCCCGGGCCGAAAGACCTAGTTTACCTGGAGCAGTCGCCGGCCTTCTGCGAGAAAAATCCCGCGCTCGGCATCCTGGGCACCCACGGGCGACAGTGCAACGACACCAGCCTCGGCGTCGACGGCTGCGATCTGATGTGCTGCGGCAGGGGCTACAAGACTCAGGAGGTGGTGGTGATCGAGAGGTGCAATTGCATATTCCACTGGTGCTGCGAGGTCAAGTGCCAGAAGTGCAAGACGACAAAGACGGTACACACATGTTTGTAAAACGGACTCGGTCAATTTGATATAGAAGAAATCTTGATCATTTTCGAGATAAGTTTTACAGGGTTAAGTAATCGAAGCTCGAACTCTCGCTCTGTTTTCACAAAAACTTGGAGTCAAAGTACGGTATGTCAAAGACAAACAAAACTATTTTTCTCTCTAGCTCGATAGATTCTAATAGCCTCTCTAGCGGACGACTCTCAAGGTCTGATCCTGCGAGAGATCCCGCCGCGGGACTCGTCGGATGGGTCCGAGGTCGTAAAACCCGCGCGAATCCGCGGGGCCTCATCATCTCCACAGTATTACGCTCGAAACCACATATATTTATTACGTCGCGTGGCGCGTATTAAAGACTGAAATGGTGAAAAGCGTTCGCGCGATCGTAGATTCTTAAGATTTTTAGACGGGAAGATTGAGAGATGCGTAGAAGCAGTGTGTAAGTATCGGTGGAAGTACCGGTATAAATACCAGTGTGACTGGTCCATTACTATCCATAAGAAAGAAGGCTCTGACATCTTAGATGTCACGGTGGTAGAAGAAAATAATTTAAGGCTACTGTTATTATGCATTCAGTACAACTGTCACCCACTTGTAGTGTTCAAATTCAATTTATTACATATCTCTCACTCTCTCATTTTCACTCTCTCATCATCGATACATCGATTACAACTTACATTACTATTTAATATCTGCATAATTGTTGTCCTTCCGTGATAGAAAAAAATATTTATAACTACAATAAATAGATCACCGTAAAAAGAAGCCTTTAATTATTTTATCCTACTGCATATATGAAGTCCATATTTAACGTGATCGATTCAACGCGAGCATCGTGGCCTCGCAAAACATTATTTATTCTAAAAATATTTTTTCTGCGCTTTACATTAGCTCTTTCGGAGATATCAACAATCTCGAATACAGAGACGCGTATTTACGCGTATTGTACATAAATAGATTATAGTGATATATTTTGCAGCAATGCGAGCCGATCGGCGGCCGTAATATATGTACTTCTCCGTAAGAAATTTTTGTAAATAAAGAATGACTTTCACGCGCGGGATGAAGATGACACCCGATTGATGTCTATTGGATGTCATCTAAATGTCAATAAATTATTTTTATATCTTTTTAATATTCTCTCTCTTTCTCTCCTTTCGTTTTCTTCTACTGAAAACCGGGATTTCGAGAATCCCGCAGGCTTAAAGACATCTATCACAAAATGCAGGATAGAAAAACTACTACGAATAAGAAAACGGTGATTCCACTATTGTGTATAATAGATGTATTAATTATTACTCATAATTTATACAAATAAATAAATAAGAGAATTAAATAAACGATGAAAGTGAAGTTTTTTATTGTATTGCTCTTAAATCCTATCTGCATCTCCTATTAAAATAATATATACTTAAAAATTTTTTAAATTATTTAGAACATAATTACACGGTGATTTTATTGCTTTGTATCGAAAATTTAATAGAAATGTGACGATCACGGCAAAAAAATCTTTGCTATTCGTTTAAAAATGAGACAAGAAACAAATTAATTGTACAATAAATTTTAATAACTTTTCCTTCCCGTCACGAGAGATTTTTGAAAGAGCGATAGATTAATTTACCCAGGAAAAATTAACAGAGACGAGGTCTCCACTCGAGTGCCATTTTTTGATCGTGGCTCTCCGTGACGAAATCTATAAGCCGCATCTCGATCGTCGGGCCTCCCTCGACGCGGCGCGTTCTGTCGCGGCGCTATACAATATTTTCCCATTACACGATGCGCGCCGCCGTCGACGTATCCTCGCGAAATGTAGTCAACTGGTTCTCCAGCTGGACGACTTCATAACTCCTGAAGCCTGAAGTGAATGTCGTGGGAGGCCTATGCCCCGCCGCCGAGGACTGGTTTGAATCTCCTCAACCTCCCTCTTCTCCTCTTCCAATCCCCCTCTCGCTCCCCCTCCTTTTTCTCATCGCGTTCCTTCTTCCTGCATCCTTGCCCTCCGCCGTTTCAACGTTCGGCGAATGCTGCACGCGATGATAACGAACGTAGGAATCCCGCAGGAATCTCCGCGCGGGATAAAAGGACCCTGACCGCATACGAACAGGCATCCGCGCTAATGGTACCAACACTCCATTGCCGACCTACCGGCTTTCTCTCCCCCTCCGTTTCATCTTTTTTTTCCACGCGCTCTTTCCCCTGATCTACCTTCCGCTGCAGCTTCCTCTTTCTGTTGCGTATCTACCGACGGACCATCGGTTCTTTTCTCTTTTATTCACCATCCGCATATGGTAGGTATTGTTCTGAGATTCGTAAGTATATTTCAAGATCTTTTGAATATTAATCAATTGATATATTAATGTATTTATTTTTATCCTTCTTTCGTTAAATTAGCTGTCTAACAAACTTATGATTTTATCGAGTTAGTCTTATCAAATACTGCCCTAATAAATTATCTTTATATATATATAAAAACGAGAAAAATTAATTGCTCAATCTTTTTTATAAAATAAAATCTTTTCTGTAGTAATTCTATATACAAGGCGCTTGTACTCTTAATGATAAAGTCATAAATAAATCAATTAATAAAATCGAATCGCGCAACATACTCGACTCAGCATTTTCCTTGTCCTATTACGCAATGGGCGATCAAAATTTCTGCTATCGAATTCTAAATTGTTCGTTGCAGTTGAAATTTGCATCTGACAATGCAACTTACAATCAGGAGGATAAAAATACGAGGGGAGGAGAGGGAGGGATAAAGTGTACCGTGATAGTAAAACAAATTCTTGCCACGAGAGAGAGAGGGACTCTGCCAACGTCCCGGCAGACAAGAATCTCGGGCAGCCGGACCACTTCTCACGGCGGCCTCTTTGATCTTACTTGACCCACCCACCCTCTCAGTTCCCCACCTCGACCAACGGACACCAGCAGCCTTTCCAACCTCTCCCTTCCTCGCCCTCGCGAGTTCGGGTTTTTACCCCGAACCAGGTCGACGTTGAGCGGCAACCACCAACCCTCCTTCTCCGCCTCCTCCCTCTTGACCTCCGCGCATTCTCAAAAAGCACGAGCGCGTCCCGGAGACGAGACGGGCCGGGGATTCATTCAGTTTTACTATTATTACGCATACCGTCACGTGTGCGGTTCGTCTTCCTCCGCGGAATGTGATCCTGGATCCCGACGATCCTCACCGAGACTCTTGGTAGGGATGTCGGCTTAATGAAGCAAACGTCTGGTAGGTGGAGAGTGGCCGGACGGATAAATACGACATACCGTTGAAGGATTCTTCCGTGGTTCTTGAGTCCTGATGAACGCAGGAAGCAGCGCGTGCCAATTTTGTTCCACGTATCCTCCTCGCAATCCACGGATTCCAATCGATACGCACGCGTGACAAATTTCTATTTTTTTATTCTAAAAAAAATGACATTTTTTCGTATCTTAAAAAATCTACTTTGTGATAAATTCACTTCCATTCTTCCAGAATATGTTTCTGTAACATTTTTTTACAGAAAGAGACAATAAACGAATAAAATATTTGTCACTAAAATTAAATTATAAATAGATCTGAAAAACTTGGATGATAATTCCGGCTAATTGGAAATAAAGTGTGTCATCGCGCCATCGGCACCTTCTATCGGCGCTCCCTTTCGCCGCTTTATCGCCATTTCAATCTTTCGCATGGTTCCCTCGCCAGCGAAGAGAAGAGCGATCTCTGTCTCCGACGATCTGATAGAGGCGACGAAAACATTTAGAGGTTATAAGAGCCCCCGGAACGATAAAATCGGGGCAACCAGGCGGACGGAACGACACGCGGCGTGTCGTGCACGAATACACGCGCGTGGCATCCTGATGGCCTCTCCTCTTCACGAGGAGCCACTCCACACGCGGAGGCACTCGATTGTCGTTTCCGTGCTGTGCATTTCGTATTCTCAAAGCGAGTCGGATACAGGCGTTGATATGTATAAAGAATTTTCAGCTTTGGATCATTATTGTTTGCAAAACCTGCCCAAAAAACCTCCCAAAAAGATTTAATCTTTTATCATTTTCAGATCCGTAATATCGCTGGTAATATATAAATTTAAATTGAGTACGTGCCTTTAAACAACAATGCAATTAATTTTAATTTCATGTAATAAGAAGTTGTTATTATTCTATAATGCTCTGTCTATTTGAAAAAATTAAATTAGAATAAAGTATTTTCTATATATAATCGTAGTTTTCTATTTCCCAGGCTTATAAATTCAAAGAGAGTTTATAACAGATCTAATAACAAAAGCTTATTAATTTACGTAATAGTAAAAAATATATTATATTTAAATTTATAAATTAATAATCGTTAAATAGTATCGTATCCGAGAAATATACACCCAATGTTTCAAGTAAACGTCAATTGAGAAAATGAACACTGTAGATATTTAGGAAAAAACTTAAACAAATATGTACATTGCAGGAAAAACGCGATGAAGAAATCGAAGGAGAATCGTCCGACGAAGTTCAGGATTTGGTGTCCCTCGCTCCACGATATCTTTCGCTCTTCTTGAAATGATTCCCGATAAAAAAAAAAAATACGTGCACGCGTAAATCAACTAATTTATCGTTTTTGCGATCGAGCCGAAGGTGGCCCATCCTACTTGCCGTCATCGTTCTCGTCGTGCACGTCGTCGCCAATATACAGGAATGACTGGAATCCCCTTTGGCGGGACCTGGGGCTCGTCGTCGTGGCTATCCGTGGGAAAGGATATCGGCTAACGTTCGGGACCACACCGTCGAATTATCGGCGTTTTGGCATGTTATAAGGCACATCCCGACCAAGAGCGCGCTTCTCCTACCTTCGTTCTGGCTTCCTTTCGCTCCCTCGATCGTTCCTCCTCCGACTGTCCACCTCCGCGGAACTGGCAAAGAGAATCTCTGGCGGAATCCGCGTCTCCGACGACTGTGGGAACGAAATCGCGGTGCGACCGCTGCCTGAAACCCACGTGTACCAATGTGTCGGTCGACACCCGGATTCCTTTCGTATTCTCTTTGGCCTTCCGCTCTCTTAACTTTCGAGAGAAATTCTTTTCTATCTCTTTCTCTGTAGCAATTGCTATCTAGTCGTTTTCAGTTGTCTCGTGCGGCGTTCGACGAAATTATTAACGGATGAAGTATCGAAGAGTGTTCAAAAATATCTGAATTAATTGGCAGAACCTACAGAGAGGATTGCGAGCAAGACTCAGTACGTTTATTCGTTCTCTCTGATTCTGTGTGGATAATCGTTCTGACATTTTAATGTTTAAAAATAACATATGAATATAACGCTGTAAAAAATTGCCTGTGTTTTGCCAAATAGTTCTTTCGCTTGTTTAAATTTAGTTTAAGATCTATTTTTATTAGTAAATTAATTATATAAATATAAATAACGATATTGAATATTTAAATACTAAAGAAGTAGAGGAAGTGTGACCAATCGATATTTATTGAGGGAAGCTCAATGATAAATGGAAACATCTGGTACTCAGCACGGCGACAAGATTGAATGACAGGTACGATTTTACCTGTATGAATCATATCGTCATACTAATTATAAAGATAATTGTCATGAAAAGAAAAATGTATTTTGCAAAGCAATTCTAAATTCAATGAGAATTTAATTTAGGGAAAGAATGTCTATGAGAAGACGAATGTCTACATGAGTTGAAGAATGTCTATGAAAAGAAATATGTCTATGAGAAGAAGAATGTCTACGAGAAGAAAAATGTATTTTGCGAAGCATGTCTAAAAAGACAACACATTCGCTTCTTGCAAAAAACCCAGTGCTATTCTCGCTCTTTCATCCATGACGGTCGCAGCAAGTAAGTAAGTCATTGAAGAACCCGAGGAGCACAACGGACCACCCTGGGTGATTCCGTGGATAATCCTTCGGGTACCACCGGGTAGATTTACGTATCGCGTTCGCTACGGGTCCCGAGGGCAATACATGTTCGTGGATCCTACGAGAGCTTCATTACTTTTTTCTGGCCCGGCGCGGAATGAATGACTTAATTCTCTGAAGATAGAGACAGAGAGTCTGCGACGCGATGTGGATGAACAGCGGAGGACGCGGAGGTGAGGACGAGGAAGAAGGCAAGGAAGAAGAGGATCAGGGCGCGTAATACGTGTCCAGTGGCCGTGTCCCCTTTCGTAAGATCGAGAAGCGTAGATGACGCCGTGAGTGGCGTAGCGAATCACTGAGGTGCCGTCTGGGAAAATCAACAATTGGCCCCCCTTTAATTCGAAAAACACACACAATGTTCTACTCTGTTCTCAGCTCGGCAAGTCCGTCGTTTTTCTACGCTTACTTTTTCGCGGCTCTCGCGACACTCGTCTCCAACAGATTCGCGTCGATTCCCAGACAGTGAAAGCCACGAACTGAGCTAAATGGAATTTTTATAAACTCCATATTTTTAATATAAAAAAATAATATTTAATATATTATAATATTTTATATATTAAATCTATGTTTAATGTAATGATAATATGTTATAATAAATGTGTGTATATTATATTATAATAGTAAAAAATTGATGTCTCTTTTGGAATGCTATGCATTACATAAGAAAAGATAATTATGTACCTATATCAATTCAAAAACGTATATTATCGAAAATTAAATTTACCAAAATTATAGCTGGGCGCTCGTTGCTCGTATATAACCGCATCGCCGACCTAAAATTTCACCTTTGCGTCCCTTTGATAGCGTAATTACGGACTTTTATTGGCCTACGAATTATGTCTTTCAGAATCGTTCGACATGATTTTATTAGCGCATCCCCTCGACGACTATTATATATATAATGAGCGACTCTCGGGATTGATTTTCGCGCGACTACGGTTTCGGAAATTAGTTTCTCCGAAAATTATAACGGTCACCAGATCCCGCATCAACGCCCGCGAGAGGGAGAGAGGATGGATCAGAGATATATACCTGTGGAAACGACGCGTCTTTTTATTTAAGACACGCCGAGGAGAGAGGAGCGACGTCGTTATTAATGTCGAACAAAAACACCGAAATACATCAGGCAGGCGCCGGCGGCCACCTAAGTAGCCGGAGGGGGCGGAAGAATCCGACGGACCGACACCAGGACCAGAATGATAATTAATGGTTTTATGATATTGGAAATATCTCGCGTCCGGTCGAGCAGAATTTATCGAGGCGTCAAAACAAAGACGCTCTTACCGTCGCCGATGGTGGGCCACGCCGTGATTCGTCGATATACGACTTTTTCTGCCCGATTTAGAGCTCGCTCCTTTTCCCTCGGGAGGATTATCGATTCGCTCCGCATCATCGTATTTGCTTTATACGGTGCGCGCCTTTGAATAGACACGGTAATCAGTTAATACGAGGATAAAAGTGACACATTTGTGATAAAAACAAGATAATACGCATTAAATGTGTAACAATTCACACATCTTCTTGTTGTTGTTAATTAACATCGTGAAATGTAAAGTAGATGGACCGTTACTAATATCGCAATTGTAATTTTAATTTTAATTTATGTTTTATCAAAATATTGATATATCCTTTAATAAGATTTTACATTCTTCAGTGAATATATTATTTCTTACAATTAGTTATATGAGTATATCCTTATGGATTAATAAAAGCAATTAATTATATTACAATCTAATAAAGAAATTCCACTTGTCAATCAACGCATTCACGTGTAAAAATAATCGTACGCGTGAGAAAATCATGCGCGTAAAATTCCGTAATCTTCACTTGACTTAATGATTTCCGAAAGACTAAGCTTCGAAACAGAATCGGGTGCACTCAATTGCATGTGCCGGCAATGGACCACCTGGCCATTCGAGGACTCGATTCATTCTACTGTCCATGTCTATCGAAGAAGAAGGAAAGGACCAATTCCTGGTAAATAAATTAACATACACTACTCGGATCAGTAGCTTTAGTCGTAGCCGTTCATTCTCGCTTCTCTATATTGATTTATTTTATACTATAATCTCCTGTTATATACTTCTGGGAAGAAAAATTATTACATATGATTCTGAATCATAATCATCTTCTTCACATTTTCTTCTATAAATCAGTCTGTTACTATTCTCTAAAAAATCGCATAGAATATGCATAAGCTAAATCAATATAAAATTTTACGCATATAACAGTCGATATATCTTCCGTCAAGCATTTTGTCGGATTACAAATCGCCATGGTATTCAACAGTATCTTTAATCGAACGGTTCCGTCGCCAACGAATGTTCCAACAGGTGGCATGCTGCAACTGTCATGGATTACAAGACGAGACTCAGCGTCGCGGGCAACGAAAAATTACGATGCACGATTGCATTACGCGGCATGAGTAGCAACTCTCTCTCCAGGAAGCCATCGGCCCGTAGAAAACACCCATATCGCCGTTGCTATACGGCGTTGCTGGTCCCGTGCACCTCTATCTTCTTCTCTTGATTTCTCTCTTTATGCTATGGGCCAGAGATTACGCTCGTAATTTATATACGCGAACTAACGCCCTTCCTGCCCGGGAATTTTGAGTGCATCTATCTCGAGATATTCCGGTATCATTCAAGCAGAAAAATAAACAGAGGAATTTACCGCCGATTTCACCGGAAGCGAACGGTTTACGATTTAGACTTATTTCGTAAAATCTACGATTCTTCCTCTTCATAACCACCAGAGTGTGTATTACATCGCGTTGTATGAGTTGCGTGTTGTCCGCGTCCTTGAATCGCGGAACGTCTCGATACTATCGGATCGAACGAGAAGAAACGGAGATAAGTAACGGGTATAACGGCGTGCAATCTATTCGCAATTATTGTTATCACTTTTACGCGCGCCGCGACGTACGCAACGTTTATCCGTAATGAGCGGCTGCGTTTTTCGCAGCATCATTTCTACGGAGAGGATCATGTAATCGTCCTACGAGTGCGCAATTAGATGTATCGACGTGTAACGAGCATAGCGGGCGAGCATAGTACGATCGTTTTATTGCAATGTACAATATTATTGATTATTGTCATTATCTTTTTTTCTTCAAGGCGATCGTTTGTAATCGTTAACCCTGCTTGTTAACATCTTACAAATATATAGTAGATCTATCTAGAGTAGATTTTGATATGGAGATTTTTTTCGGTGTAGATTTTAATATTATTAATATATAGATACATGGGGGCAGTTTACACAGACATCTTACAACTAATCGAGACGATGAAAGATTTGGATACGTCCTTTCGGAAGCAAGTTCTCTCAATGCGAACGGATAACCCGTTGCGCCCGCGAAAGAATGTCAAAGGATAATCGACTGCTTTTATCCCTGAACAAGATCCGACCAGTCACTCCCTATACATGGGTAACTCGCTCGAAAGAAATCGAGACTAACGTGTGTGTGATAATTTCCGGATCACCGTGAGATCAGATGAGAATCCTCCGAATCTTCACCGCATTCAACAATGGATGATGACACTGAGATTGATGATTACATTTGTACCAGTAACTATGTTCGACGGAGTTGTTGAAAGATTTCATAAATCTCACTAAAAGTGAGATTTATGAAATCTCCGCTTTATTCTCATTCTTTTATTTATGCTTATTTTTTTTTTACTTTGCGCGTACATTCTGAATTTTAAAGTTATGGAATTTCGTAAATATATGCAAATCATATTTAATAAATCACTTTGAAATTTTAAAATTTTTGATCTACACAAAAAAGAGAATATCAAATATAGATTACATGAATACGAATAGAAATAAATCCGGAAGAATGTTATATGCATCACAATAATCACATATATCAAATGTAATGTATGTAATAAAAAAAATATAAATATTTTTCAATTAATGGCTAAAAGATAATTAGAAGAAAAGAGATGGAGCAATAGTAAGATAAAATAACTTTTAATGAAGATAATTTTGGTCAATTTTCTGAAAATATACCTGGAGGAAGGAAGAGGCTGCGCGCATACTGATAACGAAGAGACGCATGAACGCCTCGAGAAGCAAGAGGATGATTGAAGAAGAAGAGGAGAAGGAAGGAGAGGTGAGAAGAAGAAGCGAGAGACAGGGCGAAGCTTAAGGGCCTGGACGGACCCACCGCCGTGTTCCGCGAGGCTCGTAATTACGCGGCAAGGCCGCCGCGAAAGAGAGGCGTCAAAATCGCCCTACGGTACTCTCTTTCTCTCTCTTTCTCTCTCCTGCCTCTCGCCCTTCTCGTTCGGCCTCGCGTGATCTTCTGATCCGGCGGCCATTATCGAAATTGATATTTTATTGATGACCCGCACCATAATCCACTGGCCCTTTATTGAGTTATTTCCCGATAATTACGAATCAATAACGATAATTTAACGGTGTCCGAACGTTAGAGAGCTCGCCATCCGGCCCCTTTCGCTCTTTCCTCATTCACCTTTCTTCTCCTCCTTCCTCTTCTCGTTAGTCTTGTTTTTCCCTTTTCCGTTCTTCTCTCGATGTCGTTTCTTTTTTCCTTTTTCTTATATCCGCCTGATCTTGCATCGCGCACGCGACGTAAGCACGTATCTCAAAATATCTTCGGCAATTATTCCGATAATTTCGGCTTTTTTCGATGCTTCCTAACAAACATTCCATCTTGTGTATGCGCATAAAATATGAATAATTTACGGTGTTAAAATAAATCGGAAATATGGCAATAATTTAAAATTATCCTTATCCTCACCATTAAATCTTGCATATAAAAGTATACTAATTTTCAATAACATTATATTTAACATAAAAGGAATCTTCTTAAGTACTAAAATTAAGAAGCATCCGTCCTGTTCGTGTCGTTTAGAATTAACCATGAAATTTCAGATAGTATTCCACGATACAAGGGAGTAGCATGGAACGACGTATCGATAAGAGTACCGCCGCATCGAGAAACCGCAGGTGCTTCCTCTAGCCGAACGATAGAAAATATTTATTATAGCAGCCGGTGGAAACGCCCTCTCTCTTTTTCTTTCTCTCTTCTCTCGGATGCGTTGGTGCTCATAAACGGGTCCATTTTACGATCCCCCCAATGGTTTTTCGCTGTGCTTTTTGCTCCACACCGGGTCTTGCGGAAGGTCATCCGTAAGAGGGGAACACAGGAGAAGACAGGCGGGAGAGGCGGGGAAGGGCACGATGGAACACCTACCGCGATAATTACGTGACATTTTGTTTTGCGACCACAAGAGATTTTTTCCTCGCCTCCGTTCCGGCCTCGTGGCGGACCCGATTGGTCTTTCCCCTCAGGTCGAGTCGTTTCGCATCCGACGAAGGGCAGGCAGCGAGATGAGGGCGTGAACGCAAATGAATTTACAATATTACAATCGCGACGGGGAAAAAAATTACGAACGACGACGATTTGTAATTTGCATACTAACGCGAGGTACTCCGAATCCGCTGGAAGTTAATTCAATATGATTAAGCGGATAAGAATCAAATCACAAAGGTGAGGTCACAAAATTTAATAGATGCACAATGAACGATTCAATTTTTAAATATTAAATAATACCCTCGAATATGTACTTAATATTTAACGCATATAGATTTCTTCTCAGATTTTAATTATATATTTGTACAATTTCAATTAAACGTTTATGTAAATGCTATTTTTAATCGCCATGATCGAACATTTTTCCCAAAACTGCGTTACTCCGAAATATCAAAAGAATCACCAGAGACGATTTTATCGAATTTCGACGGTTTAGTCACGGGCGAGGCGCGTGTGCAACGGCATCAACTGCGATCGGTTATTGACACACAGTTTAACAGTCTTTAAAGCTGTTTTCCCGGGCAGTCGAGCGTGTCTGGCACGTTTAACTGAGAACCGTCAGCGATGGCAACAGCAACAACGATAGGAGCAATAGCAACCATCCGGCAACACCGATGCTAATTGCCGCGGCTAACTAACCGCTCACTTAACACGCATCGGCGATACGTCATTGTGCTCGATGATGCGTGCAAAGAAAAGACAAACTTGCACGAGAACGATAGAACAAGGAAGAAAAATCCCAGGTCGACAATGTTTCAATCTAGCATTATTAAAAATGCTAGATTTTGCTTCCATTTTATTTAAAAATGTTAATATAATAAATATATAATAATTACGGTATCTCTCTTAGTCTGACTCCTCCCCTTCGACCTGTCCGGCATGAGTGACTCTACTGGTAACTATTAGCGTTTTCGAATGAAGCAAGTTTGATCGCTTTGAGAGCGATTAAACTCAATTTACCATGAATATATGTTTGATCAAAAATAAGTTTTAAGAGAATCTGATTAATATAAATATATGATGCATTAATAATATAACTAATATAAAGTATATCTCCCTTTTTTATTGCTATTTTGGCTTTAAAGCACAAAATACTTTGCCCTGATTAATGAATCAAATACTTACTTGAAGTATTTCATTGATTAATCTAATAATTTAAGTACTTCTAGTAATCAAGACGGAATATATGGCGTTATTAATCGGTCTCAGAACGATCAAACTTGTTTCACTCGAAAACGTTATATGTTACCGCCGGCATAGCTCTTAGGTTCATTAGAGTACTCAAACCTCCTCACCCGGCAAATGCCTTCGTTAAGGTGGAGATACCATCAAGGAGGAAAAATTTTTATTTTAATTTTCTTTTAATATGTAGGTTTCTTTTAATAAATAGGTTTTACAAATTTGTCAAATAAAAAATGTAATACACAATATAAGATGTATGTATAAGATGTATATAATATATAATTACAAAATATATACTGTATAATTACAAAATATTATAATTTATAATTACAAAAAATTCAAAAATATATTACAAAATGTATTACAAAATATATTATAATTAATTCTATACATCTAGTATAAAGAATTAATTATATTACAAATATATATTACAAAACATAGTACAAAGTTTAATATAAAATATAATTTGAAATATAATACAAAAGAATTTACATGGATAATTTTTACATGGAATTACACGAAAATATCCGAAATATTCATATAATGCAGAATTTACTAAAAAATTTTAGATCAGATATATTGCTGATAAGCAATGATTAATGCAATATTTGATTAATAATCAACACGAAATTGCAAAACTTATTAAGTTTTATATAATGCAAACAATTATTACTACCTAATGCCCGATTTATTTTCAAACGCGTGATTTTATGCAAATTTCGCGATTGAAAAGAATATAAGTACCGTTTCGTGGAGAATTGACTAAACAGAATAAAATCTTATAAATCTTAAAATACCGTTATAAAAACATTGCGTTATCGCCGCGTTCAATGGAGGATAACTGGCCCAACGAATTGACCAGATCAAGATCCCTCCGCCAGATAACACGCCGGTTAATATCCGACAAAGACAAGAACAATCTTAAAGGTGGAGAACGATCAACTTCTTGCTTCTACATCGGACCCCGCAAGATCAATCCGCAAAAGAAAGTTAAGTGATCTGTTAAATATCAGGAACCATTTTACGTTACATTCATACATAATATTTTGTAACATAAAATTCAAAAAAAATATAAAAGTTTTTTGAAATGGTATATTAATTTGCGCATATATTTTATTATATATAGAATGGTATAATTAAAAACTATCCAGGATATGCTCCTAAAATGACGAGATGTCCAATACTATAGAATGGTATAATTAAAAACTATCCAGGATATGCTCCTAGAATGGCGGGATGTCCAATACCTGCAAATGTGTGTGTGTGTGTGTGTGATTTCTTAAAAGAAATCAAGAAATATAATCTTAATATCCTCAGTACCTAGAAATATTTTCTCAAAAAAGATCGATTAAAAATATATATCCGTTCGTAACCATAATATTTTGTATTAAAAAAGTCAATAGAAAATTGGACAAATTGATTACAATTATTAATTTGCCGATATTTCACTGATATCGGGGTACCCATTCGATTTGTCTCGAAGTTTTAAAGTATACGCACATTTTACGTTACATTCATACATAATATTTTGTAACATAAAATTCAAAAAAAATATAAAAGTTTTTTGAAATGGTATATTAATTTGCGCATATATTTTATTATATATAGAATGGTATAATTAAAAACTATCCAGGATATGCTCCTAAAATGACGAGATGTCCAATACCTGCAAATAATTTCTTAAAAGAAACCAAGAAATATAATCTTAATATCCGCAGTACCTAGAAATATTTTCTCAGAAAAGATCAAAAATTATATTAATTAAAAATTAAATAATATATATTCGTTCGTAACCATAATTTTTTGTATCAAAAAAGTCAATAGGAACAGGCAAATTGATTACAATTTTAAATTGCTTGAAAAATATAAAATTATCTATATACATTAGGATATATCTAAGAACTAGCCAGGATGTTTCTAGAATGGCAGAATGTCCAATACCTGCAAATGATTTCTTAAAAGAAATCAAGAAATATAATCTTAATATCCTCAGTACCTAGAAATATTTTCTCAAAAAAGATCAAAAATTATATTAATTACAAATTAAATAATATATATTTGTTCGTAACCATAATTTTTTGTATCAAAAAAGTCAATAGAAACAGGCAAATTGATTACAATCTCAAATTGCTTAGTTTAGCTCTTTAATATCCTAATAATCTTAGCATTTTTTTAATTCCTAACAAGCATTCAATTCCTTAAGATAATCCTAATAATCCTAATAATCCTATTTTTGCTGGCTAAGCCAGCGGGAATCTGTGATCACCTAAGATTGGAGAGTGTGCCCTACCTCGCGTACCCTATTCGCGTGCCCTACTCGCGTGCCCTAATCGCGTGTCCTACTCGCGTGTCCTATTCGCGTATCCTAATAGAATGCACCGGAAGCATTCTTCGTTATGTGTCATTGCACATAGAATTGCAAACACATGTATTATCCAACATGTGTATTATTTGCGCCTTTTGACGATATCGGTCAACCATGATGCTTCCGTTGGGCCAGATGGACCTACCTTTCGTTGATCCTGGCCATATTTATTCTGACTACATCTAGCCAGAGATGTAGCTTCGATCTCTATCAGAGATCAATAAAGAAAAGAAATTCCTTCTGTTGCCTCAATAATTTGGCTTTATATCAATTAAAGCAAAACTTTAATTGATATGATAATATAGATGAATGAGCTATAAAAAATTAGGATCAAATCGGCGCATCATGAAAATAAGTAATTACTATTTTATATAATTAATAAAATTAGTAGCGCCTTCTTCATTAAACAAATAAAATAAAATTTATGCGCGCCAATGTTTACGCCGCCAAGGCCAAATACCATGTTAGGTATTATCCTAATTCGCTGCCGAAATATTTTATGTACTATAAAATATACAGGGTCGCCCACGTAAAGTGTTACAAGCTAATAACTCTAAAAATATTTGTCAAATCAAAAAATTATTCATGAGAAAGTTTCATGCTTTCGGGGGGCCTTTCAAACTACGTAAACATAAAATTGCTCCCCGTCTCATTATTCTGTACATAAAAGTATTACGGTAAAATTATCGAAAACTAAATATTTTACGAGATATTTTATTTTTTATATCAAAATATGTCAGATTAGGATATAAAATAACTCAAAAAGTACTTAATAAAAAAATACTTTATTATAGTGTTTTGAAAAGCTCTCGAGATGAGCTACAAGAATGTGTAATAAAAAATGGGGGGTTTAGTTTAAAATTTTAAAGTTACCCTCCGCCCCTTTTACAGGAGGAGCGAGGGGAATTTTATGTTTACGTAGTTAGAAAGGCCCCTCGTAAACATGAAACTTTCTCATGAACAATTTTTTGATTTGACAAATATTTTTTGAGTTATTAGCTTGTAACACTTTACATGGGCCACTCTGTATATGCAAAATATTAAATTAGAGAATTTATATATATATAATTTTTTTAAAAGACAAAGATTTTGCAAATTGAAGATAAGCTATATATTTATCTGCAGATAGATTAATAAAATTCTAAGGTTTTACTCCTCAAACTATACGATAAGCATCTCGATGATTAAATTCAACGATAATTTCCTATCTTCGTAATTAATAAAACATGCCAACGATTCGTTCCCGGACTAACATCTTGATCTCTAAGCGCAGATTCTATCATATGTACATCGACACCGTAATAAATATCCCGAGATTCCAAGACTCGAGCCGATCGCTCTGACTATAAAATAATCCATTCAACGAAATAATTAAGGAAATATCATGAATTACTGGTATTATCGTACATCAGCGAACCCGCTGGTCTGCGGTTAATTAGCGCCAATTCCACATCCAAATAATCTTTCGCTATTTCCATGCTTCGGACTTCTTCCGCTCTTTCGCTTTCTCTAGTTAAAGTTATGTCTAGATAAAGTTCTAATCTCTCTAAAATCTTCTAAACGCTTTTATCCCTATATGATGCAATTAATTATAGAATTTAATTCCAGTTTTTATTACTTGAAATAACAACAGAGTTAGTGCTATGTTACATTCTTAATCTTAAACTACAATAAAAAAAATTGCTAGAATTATTATATCTTAAGAGATATTTCATTAGAAATGTCATTAAGTTTGAAAAATATTAATATATTTCAAAATTCCGACGAGTAGATACTTATAAAATAATTTCGCAAAGATAAATAACGTCCATTACATATTATAAAAGAATACTAAATATAAGTAATATAATATAATAAGCAATATAATTAGAGCAAAATATTTAAATATACTCTCGGAAAAATAATTTAAAGAATTTAAAGAATGGAATAAGAAATTTAAGAATTCAATAAGCAGATATAGAGATGACAAGAGGGAACGTTTCTCAAGATATTCATTAATTAACAACAGGTCATAATGAATGCAAGGAATTATGTCGCCATGCA
This sequence comes from Formica exsecta, assembly GCF_003651465.1. NCBI lineage: Eukaryota > Metazoa > Arthropoda > Insecta > Hymenoptera > Formicidae > Formica > Formica exsecta. The sequence continues at coordinate 1,330,052 of NW_021848818.1, read as the reverse complement.
GGACTTACGATCGCTCGATCGACTTTCACCCACGGTGAGCCACGTCGCGGCGGTGAGATCGTTCCACCACGTGGGCGGTTGGTGACTATGTGCGTGCATGCGTACGGTCACATTATGTTACTGTCCGTGCGTGTAATAGCGACGCGGCCGTTCCGGAGGAGCGCGATGATTCAGGACCTTCCTGTGCCGTGTCTCCCGCCGGCTAAATGCTCGCATCCATATCGCGGCCGTCGTGGGTGGACGCGCGACATGAGCGAGAGGACGACGGGGACAAGTGCAGGACATGCCGCGTTCCTCCCTTGTCCACCCTCCACCCGCCATGAACGGCCGTTTAAGAAACGGGATAAAGGGGGCTAATTAATATCGCATTTCGCGGGATTGAGCTGTCACCTGGAACGGTCGTTGCTGTTTTCACCATATCGGATGTGGAATGATAATGCATGCAGTATATAGTTAACGCTTTTGTGTGTGTGTGTGTGTGTGTATGATAAAACTTAATACAGTATTGAACATTATTTCTTCTAATATCAAAATTGCATGTTTTGTAATTGCAAATATTTTACCATTATATTTTTTTATCATTACATTTCTCTTTGTAAGCCTTTTGTAATATATATAAAAGTTCTTCGCTCTTTGCAGAGAAATCATATAGAACCACAATAAGCATTCGATGCCAAGAGAAATAAAAATTCAAAGAGATTATCATCAACCTCCGCAACATTGTCCCCATGCATTCTTCGCATATGAAAGTGCTCATCGTAATTATTCTCGCATCAATATCCATATTCACCCGCCACTATCATCTCGCATCGTCATGACGTCGCGTCACAGCTGATAAATGGTTAATGACGATCACGGAAAGCCGCTATCGGGCTCGTTCATCGTCGAAAGACGATCAAATGTGATCGAACTATCAGCTGTAGAAAGAAAGAGAGAGAGAGAAAGAAAAAGAAAAAAAATAAGAGACGTGCAGGAAATCGTGAATTACATCCGAGTACCATCGAGGCAAAGTCCAAGGAGGATCGATAATCGATCGCGAGCCTAAACGCGGGCCGATCTCAGATTGAGTCTTGTCGATAAGAGATCGATCTCTCCCCTTCTGCCACCGACGGAACGACCGCGGTGGGCCCGTTCACCAAAACGACTTCATTAGGATCCGGCATCTTTCCGATACTCCACGCGAGGACATGTACCGTAACTGTCGATCGGTCGTACTCGCGTTAATAAATGTCACGTTACACGACGAATATATCGACTCATCGTGCTCTGGAAGATGATAGCGGAAGCGATCGATATAATGCCAGATTCTTTATACTTTTCCGCTTCGATACCAATATATGTTTATGGAGACAAGCGATCTGATTTATGTTCATTTCGTGATCGCATCGAACTTATTGTTGGAGCAAAGTTAAGAATACAAGATTCTAAAATTAAATAATGATAAATAATATAGAATATATATGTGAGAATATATATGTATAGAGAATTCATAAATCTTGTAAAAAATTAAGTTTGATCTATCTTATAAATATATAATACATATAAATGTGTTATTATATAATAATATTTAAAAAAAAAATGTGATTATGATTTCTAAATCTCAAGAATTGAAAAACATTTTAAACTTTGCCTTGGCTACTGCTATTTCTTAAACACATTATTGCGCATTGCGTAATATCAAAACGTAAAATAAATGCAGATGCTTTCATTATATTGATTAATAATTATTAATAAAATCGATGAGACTCCATGTGTTAATTATGCGATGAAACATATTACATCCTTCAGTTAATACAGAAAAAAATATACTCCCAAGTAATAAAGTCGTTGAGCAAGCAAGCAACAGAGACTCGAGTGCGAAGAAAATGACATAATTCCCCCGGGACCGGAGAACGCGAACAGTATGTAAAAGAAAGGTGAACGAAGAGGCAGAACGACGGAGGTGAAAAGGAAGAAGAGGAAGGAGAACACTAGAGGCCTCGCGTTCGACATAGGTAGGTGGTGAAGCCCCGATAGCTCTCTTTATCTCGTGCTCTCATCGTTCCGTCGTCGCCCCTCCTTAATTCACAGCCAGGCCGGCTCATAACTCGCGTTTTACCTCGCGGTGTTTATGTACTTTTAATAATGCCTGATATCTCTCGTACGGGGGGGGAGAAGGCTCACCCGCCCCCGCCCGCACCGCTCCCCCTCTCTGCTCAACGCATCCCCCCGGCGTTGCATCGTGCACCCCGCTGCGCCCAGATGTGTGGTCGTAATACGAGTCGGACCGAGAAACTTTGGGCCCGTGCGATCGGAGAATCAATATTGTCTCGCAATCGCGACGTTTCTCTCGTCCATATATGCCTCTCTCGCATTTTTATATTCCACTTGGCACGTTTGAAAAACGCAATATTATCTCGCAATATGACATTCATTATCAAGTAGCTATTATACATGTGTATGTTGAAACATTATATATTGACAATCATTATAACAGTGATTAATTTATCACGATCTCTTGTAAGATAAATATACTTATCAAGCTGATATTTTAAATATGTGCGAGAGGAAAGTAGATCTGAATATATTAATATATACGTATTTCCAAAATTTTAATAATGTAAATCTTGCGATGAAAAAAATGGTAAATAAAATTTTGAAAAGAATAGAGTAAATATATATACATTGTTAATTTTGGAAATTTTGGAGATAAACACACGTCGATGATACGTATTTAAGCTTCCATTTATTTTTCATTCGCGATTTCGAGTGCAGCAATAATTTCACTGTCGTGACGAATTCTCTCCCACCCTCTCGTGCATTCCCGCGGGCAATCCCGTCTCTCCCCTTCCTCCCTCTCCGGCACATGTTAACAGGACTTTAAAGTTTTATTAATAAGGATAAATCAGAGACGCCCTGCGGATGAAGTTGTCGGTGTGCCACGGGTCCAGCGCGTATAATCTGGCATCGGGTACACGAAAGGGGTCAAGGGGAGCGCGATGCGATGGCGCGTAGGGGGAGCACGAACATGTCGGTTTACGACCATTGCCCACAATGTCGTGCGCGCTTGCAACGTGCAGCGCATAAAGATATTTATCGTCCTGTCTCGCGTACGCGCCGGAGACGCGCCGACTCGACTCGCTCTCCCGGTCGCTTCTTCTTTTTTTCAACACCCCTTACGAGCACCTCGCGCGGTGTCTCAAAGACCATATTGTGCAGTGGACAAAGTCGGCGATCAGATTTCAAAATAGTCAGCCGCTATAAGCGATTAAGAGAGCTTTGTCGATTTAAACTTCCACAATAATGGAAATAAAAATAATATTTTATTTTTTTATTTTATTTTTATTTATTTCTTATTTTATTATATATTCTGCAAAAATATTTAATGCTGAGCAAATTGCAAAAAATGACGTCCACGTGCGTCAATAATTACCGAAAGTCCTGTAAAATTTATTTATACGTGGTGAGCTTCAAAAGCAACACGATTTTTACAAGATGACTGACTTAATCAAACAGTATAGGGCTTAATAACGGATAAGCAAAAAATTCGACTCTTAAAACATAATCCATCCTCCACAACACGCGGACGCATTTAGCGCGCGCGGTGTTTCAAAGACCGGTCGTAATATAAAGGATCAAGGCGTTTCACTTTATTTAAAAAAACGAATGCCCAACCTCATCGCCGACGAGTAGTTTCGCGTATATGTCATTTTCGACAGATTCACGGCTGTCCAAAAAATTTTGCTAATTATCTACACGAAGGAGTCCCCGTTAAGGAGCCCAGGCTATACAAAAGACGCGACGCAATCTCGTCACAAAAGCGTATACCTTTTACGCGCTCGACTTTTACGTTATATAGTCGCACACTTGGAGGATATATTGGCGGGAACTAATTAACGATCGCCGAATGGAGCATGAAGCGATGTGTTCGACCTATCTTACCGAAGCCTCATTTGTCGAGTGAAATGGAAAATGTCACGGTGCAGCGCGTCGGGACCAATTAGCGTAACACATGCGAGATACGCATAATGGTACATTTAACATTTATAGAACCTGTTGCGTCGCATCGATTTTCTACTCGCTAGGCGAAGTTAAATCGTGTTTAGCAATAATCTTTTGGCTATTAAGCGTGATTTTAAAATCCACGCGTTCCTCCATCTAGATATTATCTGAATTAAATGAATAAAAGTTAAAGTCTTTGCGTTGCACAATTTAATACGATGCACGAAGATACGAGGAGATAAACACGATTATTAAATATTCATGGAATAAAAATCAATTTACAAAATTAATTTGCTTAATTTAGCGAGGTGATAGATAAATAAATTGGTCTAGCAATTGCAATTATCTACTTCCAAGCGCGTATCAAAATTAATGTTATTCACAAAAATTGCAATATAATTTGTATTGCATTATAATTTATGAATATTAAATAAGGAAGTGTAACAAATTTTTGTTTTTAAGAGAAATAAAAACAAATGCGAAAGTTAAATTAGTAATCGATCAAGTATCGATCCGCGCGTATATCGAAATATCTTATTTCTGATGTCTATCATTCGCGTAAAATATGCAGGTACAATTATACTTACTTTAAGATTGCTCCTCATCGTTGTATAACGATACCTTGTGAACGCCGTATCGATAAAGTGGCATTCTCGAAATCCATATAATGCAAGGATTTTTATAGTAAAGTATACATTATGTGCCTAAATAATATAAACATACAGAAATAATATAAATATAAATTTCAAATTATAATTATACATATATCAAAGAAAAATATGATATTCTCTCGTATGAGATATATTTTATGTTCAAACTCGATATTTCAAAATCGATGATGTGATATGCGTTATTTACCGTGTCATCGTTCTTTGCACTTTTGTAGTTACGGGTGCACTGTCCTGATGCTGAGAATTAGCCTAATCTGTGTGAAGAACGCGGAAGGTCGCTCCGAGGAAGCGCTAAGCACTACTAAACGTTACTCTAATGAGCGCAAATTGCTGTTTACGCAGCGTTGCAGTGTGGAATAGCTGCATACAGAATATAAGACTCTTATATGCAGTGGAGGTATGAGAGGAAAATTCTCCCTGCTCTTGTGTATCGAATAAGTTTCATCACAAATCAATGTAATATAATCAAAATTTGTATTATAAATTATATTGAATGTAATATAATCAAAATTTGTATTATAAATTATATTCAATATAATGTAATCAAAAACTGTATTATAAATTATATTCAATGTAATATAATCAAAATTTGTATTATAAATTATATTCATATTTAAAAAAAAAACGTATCTTTTCTTAATCAATTTACAAAATTAATTTGCTTAATTTAGCGAGGTGATAGATAAATAAATTGGTCTAGCAATTGCAATTATCTACTTCCAAGCGCGTATCAAAATTAATGTTATTCACAAAAATTGCAATATAATTTGTATTGCATTATAATTTATGAATATTAAATAAGGAAGTGTAACAAATTTTTGTTTTTAAGAGAAATAAAAACAAATGCGAAAGTTAAATTAGTAATCGATCAAGTATCGATCCGCGCGTATATCGAAATATCTTATTTCTGATGTCTATCATTCGCGTAAAATATGCAGGTACAATTATACTTACTTTAAGATTGCTCCTCATCGTTGTATAACGATACCTTGTGAACGCCGTATCGATAAAGTGGCATTCTCGAAATCCATATAATGCAAGGATTTTTATAGTAAAGTATACATTATGTGCCTTGCAATTGTACTGCTCTCCTTCAGCGAAACCAAGTGAAAAATGTCATTATATCTCGGGATAAGAATTTATCTGTCAGTTTTACTTTGGCAAAACACTGGTTGTACATATATGAACATATGATATATGAACGTACATATACATTTGTCTGTCGTCAATTTTATACTTTCGCTAACCTGGATACCTCGCTTGCTTCGGAATAGACATTCCAATACATTTTTTGTTCTATAATTTTCATGAAACTAGAAACAACTCTCTCTTTCTCTCCCTTTCTTATTCTTTCTCTCAATAATATAGCTATTAATTTATTAAAGATATAATTTTAAGATTAATAACAATCATAAGGAAAAATGCAACAAGGATATCAGAATATCATTTTCGAAGAGAACGAAAACGAAACGGCAGAGAACACCGTTTCATGGTGGAACCGACGACGCGGGGAGGACGTAGAGAGGGCAAAGGAACGAAGAAAAAGAGAGAGAGAGAGAGAAAGATGATCAGAATCCAGGACCTGCGTCCTCGGCTGAGGACCGACGTTGCGTCAACGTTTGTTTGAGAAAGCGAAATTAATATATATTTCTTTTTTTTTTCGTTTGTTTATGTCACAGATAGAATAATAATTTAAAAGAGAACAACAAAATTAAATTAAACTTAATCCAGATTCTATCGATGTAATCAAAATTGAAAAAGTTTCACCTTAATTTAAAAATTAATAGGAAAAGATAATAATTAAATTTCAGTACATCTGTATGATACGTATCAATAAGTATACAATTATATTACTTTATTGTTCATGCGATGACGATCGGCGGTGAAACCAAGATTGAAACCGCATTCTCACACCGTTTCTGATGGACCGTTGTTTTCATCAGCGCGTAATAACCGGTGTACCGCGTTTTTTCCTCCAAAATTGAATTATCGGGAAGCCACGTCTCTCCTCCACGGGTGAGATCTTTGTCAGAGGCACGTCTGTCTAAGCTCAAGAGGAACGAAGATCGGGAAGAACGCGGGTGAGAAGGGGAGAAAAGGGGACGAGGGGCAAGAGATGTGGAGATTCTAAAAATGGCGGACGACGGACCTACGGCGCGCGGTAACTCCAGGGCCAATTTCGAGGGGCCATTTTTCCCCCGAAGGGGAGAACGTCGACGGCAGCCGAAAATTACCCCGCTCGGACCACCCAGTCGTGCCGCGGCAGACCAATCTCCTGGCCATGGGCTAATCGAGTCCAGACAGTCCCCCTTGGTGGGGCTAATTGCGCCTCACCACTTTCATACCTTCGAGAGGTCGACCTCTCTATTAAGAGACTTTTACCCGGACGCGCTCGCACGCCGTGCCGTGCCGCGTCACGTATTAAATTGGAGGGTGTAAGCTCGCCTCTCTAAGAGTCTTTTCTTTAAAGAGGGTTTTTCTTTTTTTTTTTTTTTTAGAGCGGCTTGTGTGGGAATGCGTGGAACCGTTGGTTGGTGGTGAATCGCCAAGTTAATCCCGAGTAATCTCGGACGTTCGTGATGTTATGCGGAAAATTTATACTGTGAATATCATCAGTCAGACACAGCAATTTAACAGATGCTGTGAAAACCGCTGTTTGTTTGTTATTAGATTATCGCTTTCTCTCTAATTATTTTGTAATTATAATATGTATTATCTGGAAGTATAGATATAATGTATAAAATCGTTGTTATAATAAAAATCACACACAATATATAAAAAACTTTTCTCTCCTTAATTAAAAAATTGAAAAAAGATAAAAAGACGAATTAAATCTTCTCTGAAAAATATATCTAATTGTAAGTCTAAAGATTCTAAAAGTTGCGTCATTGGAAAATTAATTAAAATTCTAATTAGTGTTCTGTACAAACGTAAAAATGATATTATTTTCATAAATATTTCATTATTTTGTCACTTCATAAATATATTTTAATCTGTTTGTTAAAAATTAGTAATCTCAACACTATAACTACAAGACTAAACTCTCTGCAATATTCATAAATCAAAAAGAAAATCTGTTAATTTCCAGAAATTTAGATTTGAAAAAACTGTCGACAGGGCGGAAAATGTAATAAAAAATAAAGCATGGAAGACAGGAAAAGGCTCGCTTTTTTTTCAGTTTATGGCTTCCGTTATCGTCGAAACGCGCCGAGTGCACGCGATATGACGCGAGTCTTCGGCAACTTTATGGTTATGCGAAATTCCTCTCTTTTGACGGTGGCCGTAAAACTATTTTACAAGAAATGGTGGTAGTCCTTTACTGCTCGATTGTCGACTGTCGTGTATAAACCTGAATTACAGGTAAAAGTTCGTGTTTTACACGATACCTTGATATACGAGACCTCGGTGTTTCCTTAATTTATCCCTATTACCATGTCTTCAGGCACGTGAGAACGTAGGTACCAAAAAAATTCCTCGTCGTTTGAGGACGTCTTTCGAGATTAATCTTTTAGCGCTTCTTTTTTACTCAAAGTTTAACAAAAGATTTTTTTTTTTATCCAATGTCCTATCCAAATAATAGCTATCAACAAAATCAGAGAGAAAAACAAACTTGGCAAATATCTAACACTAACAAAGGCCTGAAGACTGTTGACACGCTCAATCTCAAACTCTAAAGAGAAAACGAAACTAATGTACAAACAGAATAAATTTTATAACACCGATATCTCTTCATCACCTTTTTTAAATTTATCTCTACTATCTAAGTTAAATATTTGAAGAGAAAAAAAGATTTCAAAAATTTTGAATGTGCAATAATATACTCTATACTTGTCGGATCACTATATACCTATTAAACATTACGAGATATCGTCGTAATTAAAATTGTATAGCATAATTTCACACTTACCTGAAATAATAATAGCGCGAAGGATAATCATAGAAGGATCGTTCGAAGTGGAGTTGAATACACAAGTTAAATACTAAAATTTCAAATTAATCATATATTTCTTCCTTCTATATATGTTCGCATCCTAAAATAAGTCGTCACTGCTAATAAATCTTAATAGTAACAAACGAGATTCGTCCAAGTACAATTTTTTTCCGTACCTAACTCATATTACGCAAGAGTGCAAACATTAATAAATTCAGTCTTATGTACACAAAAAGGGAAGCCCTGTGACGCGATAAGGTTCGTTAGCCGATAAAAAGTAATTATTTGAGAAACAGAAGAAGCTCGTGTAAAGCTCGTTGATCGGTACATGCTTGACAAATATCGATCGATCGAACCGCAACGTATGGCACAAAGCTTATATATCACGCGAGAAAAAAAAAAGCAACATAATTGGATACACAGGCGCGCGCGCGAAGCGAAAGCAAGATCCCGAGTTTTCCAACTGTATAATCAACAAGAGAAAATTTGCATAAAAACTCGATACGACATAACGTCGAGATGTTTTTGATATGCCGTTAATGTCGAATTGATCACTCGGGATTTTGCTCGAAGCTCGACCTCGCGGCGATTCAAGCAGAAAAGCGATTCACCGGACATTACTATGCGAATACCGGCGCGTTATGATGGTCCGACGGATATATTTTACATAAATTCATCATACGACTACACGTGCGTATTAATATGTATTACGAGCACTGGAGATACGTGGAAAGCTTCAGCACGAGTAAAAAAAAAAAAAAACTATCACCTCGCGTCAACAACATCAGCGATGTTGATAACAACTATTATACGTAGGATCGATTTTACATAACAAAAACCCGTTAGACCTCGTCAAAACGATTCGTTTTTCTCATTAAAATATATTCAAATTTCTTTATTAAAGATATGAAAAATAGATTAATAAGGTTTAATCCTGAGAATATTGAGACAGTTTGTTGTCGCTAAAATTAGAAAAAAATATTTTTAATTAATTAATTAATCTTTAATTAACATTGCAAATTATTTTACCAAAGTTTGAAGAAATTAACAGTTTAATAAAAATCTGGAGGGCGATATGAATGTAGAACCGATCCCGATTATAACAATAAAAATCTTTGACTGCAACCTATATTGTCAACGTTAATATTTTATCGATAAGATCTAGTACATCAAATTCTATATCAAAAATATCCGGTTTTACAGTTACCGTCAATTCATAGATACACAGTCGAAGATACATATTGTCCCGCAAAACGCAAAGAAGAATCGCGTCTAGTTGCATCGCAACTCGCGTCTGACTCAGCACGCGCATGCACTACTGACGTTCTCGACTCCGCTTCTCGCGTTCGCGCGTACGATAAATCTTGTTAGAAATCCTAAACGCATATATCTAGTAACCTAGATTTAACTGAGACCGAAAGTCTCGATCACGGTAAATCGTAAATCACATGATCATCTGAACATTCGTCTATAAACATTCACGATCGAGCCGTAATCCTAAAAATTCATATATATTACAAAACGTTATTATGTAATCGAGCATTTTCACGAGCGTACCGAGGGAAGATTGCATCGATAGCGATAGCAGTCTTGATAAAAATCGAAAAGTTTTAACCATCGCGTTAAGCATCAGTATTGAACAATCTCAAAAAAACATGCTTCATATGCCAGCCAATTAATACACACGCAATGATATATCAAATGGCTTGAATGCTGCAATAATTGTAAGTTCATCATTAACGTCTCTTATAGAAATTGATAGCGAGACAACTAGAAAAAGTTTGATTGAATATTCGTGAATATTCCTTTTTATTGATAAAAAAGCACAATTTTTAACATTTAATACTCTCTCCAAAAAATTGATAGTGAGACAATAAGAAAAAGTTTGATTGAATATTCGTGAATATTCTTTTTCATTGATAAAAAATGCACAATTTTTAACATTTAACACTCTCTCCAAAATTCCGCAACTTCGACTATAATTATATTCTGAGTCGTATCATTATGACCCCCATCCACAATGAGACTCGAACAAAAAATATAAATCATTCCTCTCGGTACTTTGTATCTCCTTAATCTACTTTAACGTGCAAAACCGATGCAAAATCAACTCGAAATATTCTCTCGAGATTGTTATACACCTATATTTATATCGTTATGTCAAAAGTTTTTCACTTACGTCGACACTCTAGCGGCAAGTGTTGACGGTCTTCTTGACAAGGCAAGTGTTGCACGTGACCTCGCAACACCATCGAAACCTACACTGGCAATTGATCTTCTCCTTGATGACTCTCGTATCGTAACCTCTGCCGCAGCAGAGCAACTCACAGCCCTCGATTCCAGGACTAGTCGCATTGCATTGACGACCCGCCGTCCCCAGCGAGCCGGTCTTGCGATTCAGCTTGCAAAAGTCCGGCGAGTCTTCGCTATAGATCAGATCGAATCTACCGGGCGGCTTGATCGTGGGACCCTCGGTGATGAAATTGTGACCGTCGTTGCTGGGAATGACCTTGGCCGCGCCGTCAAAGGACTCCTTCAGGCGATTACCGACCTCCCGGAACGGTGGCATTTTGCGCCAACAAGTGCGCACCGTGCAGGAACCGGAAAGCCCGTGACATTTGCACTCGGTCTTCATAAAGTTGCGTACAGCCTGAGGAGCGAATGTAAGCAGCACGTCGAATTGCAATTTATCTCTTAACGTCATCTCTCTAACGTGATTTGACGGTTTTAAAATTCTAACAATGATACAAAGCAAATCGAATACAAATGCATCGAAGAATCAATAGTTGAGAATGAGGTCAGTTTTATGTATTGTATTGATATAAATCACATCGCCTATTAATTATAGCCGTGATAATTTTAAAATCACCAACCTCTGGTTTTATTAAAACGAAACATCTGTTAGAGTATTGAAGATGTAAAATCAGCATCATAAAAAAATAAAACTGAAATATACATTGATTTATAGTAATTATTAAACGCATTTTATGAATTCTTTTAAATAAATATTTCTCATTTATCTACATTTAGCAATTGTATGCAATTATGAGAATGATACACAATATTTTCACGAAATTGTGCAACTGTACCTTATGAAAATAGTAGCATAAAAAAATTATAAAAAGATTATTATCATCAAGCTAGTAAGCAATGATAAGAAGCAATAGAAAGATACAGCGTATCGATTAGATATGCATAAAAGAATAAATATAAAAAATATTTCTTACCAAACGTCCAGCATCATTGTTATGAAGCTTTACTAGCGTTTTAATGTCGCTCCGTTTACGATAAGGCGCATCCATAAAATCTCGAGATTTTCTGAAGCCGAAGTTCACGTTATCGCCGCACCCACCCCATTCCCATTCTCCCTCCGCTGGCAAACTTTTCTGAGCTTTGGCTGCGCGTACGAATTTAGCCAAACGATTACCTGCGCAAAAATCACCACATTTTCTTCCTCTTTCAAAATTTAATTGCGGAAATACTGACGATATTACATATATAATGCGGAAAAAAATTGCACATTATAACTGCAGTTTTGAGAAACTTATTATCGACATTACGCTACATAATTTTCTTGATAAAAATGTAGAGATATAAAAATATAATGCTTTTTATTTATTTTGGAAAATAATAATAATTTTAGTATATTGAGAAAAATTTTTAAAGTTTATAGATTATTGTAAAATTTCTTCTGTGTGAGATTAATGAGAAAGCGATATGCGAATTAAATTATAAGAGAGATTAAAGGAGCAAGCTTTTACCCTTCGACGTCATCTTATCGCAAGAACATTCCACGAGGTCACCCATAGTGCAGGCTCTCGTAATCGCATAAGTAACTCCAGCGGCGGTGATGGCATTCACGAAACCCGTCTCCCGCGTATCTGAAAGCATATGGTGGAGAATCCAAGATCAATTAATGGACTATTACCGTGGTAGTAGTGTGATCGGCGACATAAATCACCAATCGCGAAATAAGAAGAAGCGCGCCATGTGCACGGTAAACGAATGGAAATAAAAAAAAAAAAAAAATTAGCAAGAATCTTCTCCCGGTCACATATAGAGAGTCTCGAAGGAGGATGCCGGGAGATAAGAAGCAATGTCGGCGAGTAAAGTTGAAGAAGGTCGCGCAATCAGATCGCTCGAGAAACAAATCGGATTACGCGTCGATCGGCGAATAAGACAATTCAGAGCCTTCGTATGTGTATGTGTATACCGGAGATCTTTAAGATGTACATTAATTAATGATGTAGTTTCAAATAAATTCCAGAGAGTTTCATTTAAGAATAATTTTGTGCTAATAAATTTCGCGAGGATCAGTTTGCTAAAATTGATCGTTGAATCGAAAAATTTTAACACTTACTTTTCATATGCACTGCAGAATAATATGATTAATAAATATACAATATTATACTCATAATAATACTTTTTTGTCATTAGTATTTCTTAGACTAATAGTTTTAAAAATACTGAAGCAACTTTTCAACGAACATGTCTTGCGGAGATCATTACTTGGCTGAATGATCTAGGTCAGTTGATCCATGCAGGCATAGATCTGATTACGACAGCGTTTAACCATGAACGAGTTATATATATATTAGAACATTTATTCCTATGACATTGCAAGATCTCCGTACATTGTTATCCACATGTCAAGTATAAAATAGACATGCGATGCAAGATATAATTTAATATTAGACACGCTGCACATATACATATGCAATAGTTGCTTATATTACAATTACAAAATAGAAGTTATATATGACAATTAATTGATGTAATAGTATGCGATTAACGCTTGTTTAAAATTGCAAATAACAAAATTATTTAAATATCGTGATTTCTCATCGGATTACATATACAAGCAAACATTCTTTAATACTACAATTTTTTTCAATCACTTGATCTTGAATCCGTACACACCCCACGTCCGAGATATCAAATTGCATTATTCTATCCGGTAGTTTAGAGAGTTGTGGGTGGCGCCAATCGCGAATAGGTCTCACGAAAAGATCAGCATGAAAGGGGAATATCGTCAATGTCGAAGGTCTTGGGAGCAGAGGCCCATTGGTGGATCCCACAATTCCAGCCCACGCTTGTCTGACTGCGATAGGTGTACCCATGGGGATCCAGGGAGACTCGCGCCCGGTGCAAACTCCTCCAGTGGAGCGTGTGCGTGTATTCGGTTTCACCTGTCACGTCTCCACTCAATCATTAAGCGGACAATGCACACGACGCGGAATTTCACCCCTTTTCAAAACGGAATATCGCTCGGTCGACCATTGTCTCTAACCTCCAGCGAGCATCCGGTTTTCGCAGGATGCATGTCAGATCACGTTTTCATTTTCGCATTCTACGTGTGCATTTCACACGCGTTTCTTTAACTCTTACTTTATATAAATCATTCTAAATGTTAATATCTCTCTTTCTTGCTTACAATTTATTTAGTAGTTTTATTTATTTAGTAAATGCGTACTTAAAAAACAATTTATAATGTTTGAATATTATATATAATGCAAAATTTAAATACGGAATGTCTTCTCGTTAAATTGACATCGTCCTTGCGAAATACTCGTCGAGAGTCGAGATCGTTTCGCGGATCTTGAATCGTATCGATATGATCTCCGCTCCGACGCCGGTACGTCGGAATTAACTCATAACGTGGAATGCCCGCCCAATTACGGATTCAAGCCAAAGGAGAGAAGAGCAAAATCACAGTAGCTATCGTGAATATCGAGCAGGGATGCTACGACGATGCGAAATTGCGTCGCGATCGCATCTCGGTTTCTCTCTTTTCAGAAACTTTGTGCGATTCGCTGTCAATTATCTCGATATAGACGGTGATGTTGATAATATCGATCATTGTGCCGCCGACGAGAACAACACGTATTGTTCCGATCGTTCTCTTTGCATTTATCATCTCCTTCCATTTTTGACTTATATATGTCTGTCGTATCTTATATAAATTTTCATTATTACATATATATAACTCTCCTACAATTTTTGAATTTCTAAAACGATATATTATTGTCTCACACTACTTATAATATAATCTCAATATCATAAATATAAAAAAAATTAAATCGAGTGAAAGAAAGAGAAAGCACGTATGTGTATCAAAGTAGAAAACCGGAGGCAAACGCGGAGATGAGAGACGTACGAGGTCCTGATGGTGGACTCCGCTGCGACGCTAGGGAGGAGTTATACGCGTTAAGCCTGGTTCTCCGTGGTTCCCATGGATTCCAGGCGGGTATCTTCAGCGCGGATCGACAGCGCGGACGGAACGGGAGGACGCAGGCCTGGGGAGAGAGAAGAAGGCTGCCTGCCACCGCCCGCGTATCTTCTGATGCATCGCCTCACCTTTCAGTGCGTATTTAAACGATACGATAGTTTTATACGAGCGATCTGATATCGGTGCCTCGAGAGCGAGAGAGGCCTGGCTGGCTCTCCTCTGCTTCTTCTTCTTCTTCCTTCATGGCCGATCGATCGCTCGTTCCATCTCGTTCCGGCTCCGTTCGAAACGGCACATCGGGCCCTTTAACATGACGGAAGCATCGAGCTCTTTCGAGCTCACGCGGCCGGATCGTTTACGAGAGAGCGCGCGTCCTCGCTCCTCTTTTTTCGCAGCCTTCTCCTTCACTCGGATTTCCAGGCGCCGTTGAGATCGGTCCTAAATCTGAACGAATATCAAAAAAGTCGAGAAAAAGAGTGCTCCTCGGGGCAATTTTTATGAAATATGACTAAGACATACATACACAGTCAAGATTTTTTTTTTTTCTCCAACAAAGAAAAGATTATTTCAATCTGTTATATTGCAGCAAGATAAGATAATATTTATATATAATATATTCATTATCTAAATTAACGAATCTCGTGTTAATCAAATTTCCATTAAACTACAGATTCTAATAGAACGCGCATGGATCATAGATTGATCAAGGAGAGCTGTTCAATCTGTGTCTCGAAATATTTCTCTGAACGACAATTCATCTGAGCATTTTGATGATCACCACGATGCGCGTGGAATGCCGGAGGTGCAGAGGAACGGCAGATAATATAAATCACTTCGAATCAATTAGACACGAGGGCCGATGATCTCTTCGCGGTGCCGCGCCGCCAGCTGCACCTGTGAGCCCTTCGTCTCGGGTCGCCCGGACGGTTCGGCCAATTATCAGCATTCCGGGGCATTATCCTCGGAGCGGGACTTACGCCGTAATTTAATTGCGCGAGTAGTCTCCTCTTCTTCTTTCTCCACCTCTCTCGCGGCCTTCTTCGGCTCTCTTTTTCGCAATGTTCTCTTCTCTGTCTCGTTCATTATTCTTCATTATTCTAGGCGAAAGAATAACTCAGACGACAACAGAACAAATAGCGAGTAATTTCACTTCCGGAAATCGGAAAATATCTTTTCGTCGTTTTTCTAGAACATATAATCGTCTCAATTCGCTCGTGCCATATTGATTCCGTGAATACTTGAAGGTAATACAGCACGAATAACGTAATATAGACATATATAGCTCAGATGTATGACTTGGAAAGACTTGTTGAAAAAAAGATATTGATAGGCAATGATATCATAGGTATAATAGTTTTATGCGTCATGTAATATCAAATTAAATTATACGCCAGTGGATTAATATCGATATAGACATTTGAAATATACGAATGTTTCACTCTCGATTTACGTCACGTAATTGAGGTAGCGATACGTGAATACTGTCTCTAGAATCTTGCTCTCGAGAAAGTATGTATCGAGAAAGAGCGCTCGCAATGGCTGGAATACACTTTTCAATTTTCTGAATTGCTCGTATGGCTAATAATATCGAACATAATTTCGACTTCTTTAACGGAGGGTTGAGTCATGGCCCGTTTACGGATAAAAGAAAATTATACCGCCTATCTCGCGCAGATTACTCACATTGCATCAGCGTCGCCGACTGACATATGCATAAATATACATGGTGCATCGGCGACATTCTTTCAATATTGCTGTATACTGATGAAAGAGGAATATTGCAAATAACGTTCCACTTGCCGCGAACGTATACACACGTCGAAATGATCGTGATCCACTTGCTTGTCAATTATGTAACCTCGTGAATTATGCGAAATATCCTTGGTACTGTGTAAATGTCGCACGTATGTTTTTATTCACTATGTGAGGGATTTCAGTGTGACGCAATCTTAATACTGACGAATCTTAAGAGACCGATTATGCTAGCTAAACCAATATTACCGAATCGAATAACACCTTATTCAATTTTTATCAAGTTTTTGCATTTGATTTTCTCTCACGAGTATAATTTCTTTCGATAATCTCCTCCCATCATGCATCGCAATTTTTTGCAAAGAGAAATCCACAAAAGCTAATCATAATTTACATTACAAATACATCGTCAATTTTATAATAAAATTTTCAGTGTAAAAAAATAAATAAATAATATAAAACTTTTTAATATTAAAAAAAAAAAACAAGTTCATAGTTTTCAGAAAGAAATCATTAATATTGACATCCTCTGTAACGTTACATTAACGCTACCGATATCCGATATATATTTGTGGAAATATGTAAGAGCGTGCAAATGTGCAATTGCATTACACAGTCGTGCAAGTCTCGTAGAGGTTTAACAAATCCCTCGTAAATCTCGCGGTGATTAATCGATCGGTCGGATCATGCAAGCGCGCAATTTGCGGCGATGCGTCGGACCGCCATTGTAAGAATTATGTCGCCGTTGTGCCCGATCGACGCACGTAGATGCTATCGATCGTTCGTTCTCAACCGAGTGATTTGTTTAGCCGCGAGACGATCTATCGGGTCGGATGCACCGATTCATGCGCGGTAGAGATCTCGTTTGGTATCAATCCTCGTTCATTCTCGCCGATTCGTCTTTTCGATATTGCAATTTGTTCTTAACACATTTACCGCAATTTCCAATGTATTATTTTTTTACATTATATATATTTTTTCCCAGATAAAATAATTTATACATATAATGTACCTAATAAAATATCTTAAAAACCTGTTGATAAAATTATAAAAATAATTGAAATGTTTGACGAATAACTATACTTTGTAATTGCACATTTATGAAGTGTTATAATTGATAAAGAAAATATAGGAGATATTTTAGAAATTAATAGTTATCATATTTGATTGTATCTAGTCAGACAAATAATTAATTTAAAGAATATTAATATTATTCTTATTATTTATATAATATTTTCCTAGAGTAATCTACATGTATTTCTTACTCATGCGCACATCATTTTCGTACGTACCGCGTGATAAAAATATGATGTACCCGAGGGCATAGAAAAAGAGGAAAAAAAGGGAGAAGAGAAGGAAATAACATTAGACGAAGTAGGCGAACACGAGAAAGGAAAGAGCAGACGACATTGAAGCAGGTTAAAGCGAAGAGAGCAGCGCGAACGACGATAAATCTCGATGGGCATCCGTAAATAAAGTGGAGATTCAATGAGAGAGGAAGATAGCGCGTTTAGGGCCGCGGGGCGAGTGCATCCGCGACGAGGGGATCGGAGGGGGGGGGGGGGGGGGGAAGAAAACCTTTCCAATAAATACCGCGCGAGGAACGGACGCATGAATACCGGCAAAAATCGCGGAATGACCAATTGCGGCGGGAGCTCCTCCGGCGCGCTCGCCTTTTCCTCGCGCGGATTCCAGGACATTTTTGAGCGCTGCCGCACCGTATTACCGCTGGATTCTGCGTTCTTGCAGGAATTTCTCTATATCCTTTCTTCTCTCTCTTTCTCGCCGTTCTCGCTAAGCGTCCGAGTTCTAAGCTGCGTTTCGAGATGCACCAAGCGCGCCTCGTCGTCGTACGATGAGATACCGTGGCAATTACCGAAGAGATCGAAGGTGAGTCGAAGGAAACGATCTGCTCGATCGTACTGTCGTTTTGTTTACCCTTTTTTTGTGTACCCTTTATCGCGTATTGAGAGTGAAATTCTCCAAATTAGACGCTCTCCACATTTTCTTAAAATTATCCTATTAATATTATGCATTGATTAGACGAAGCAATTGATCGTCAATGAATATTTTAATGAAAACAATGCAAAATTGTTAAAGGACTCCCCTTTCTCATTTTAATTAAAATTATTGCAAGATATGCAAAATATCGTTAAAATTGAGATGAGATGTTTTATAAAGCATAATAAATATGCAAGCACATTAGAAATGTCACATGACTAGATGTGATTTGAATATAATGCACACGAGAGAGTACGCGAGGAAAAGAAGAGCATTTACTCGCCCGTTGTCCAGTCTGTAAAACCCGCGAACGAATGCACCAAAGTTTGACAAAAACCCATAAGATACGGTGAAAGAAAGACAAAATAAAGACGACAATCGCGCCGGTAAGTCCTTCCTCTCCTTTCGGTTTCTCCCATTCTTCTCTCGACGCCGTGGAATCGACGAAGCATTCAAATGTCAGGCCGACAAGATCTAACGGAGTAACAGATCTGTCCTGGTCCTTTTTTTCGTTAGCCTGTCCTATGCTATCTCCCCCTTCTCTTCCTCCTCCTCCCACACCCTCCCGCGCCCAACGACGGAAGAGTTAAACGTACGGTAGTCGAAATACAATAAACGCACGAGACACTAAACTGTTTGCTGTTGTCAATCCTTTGTGAAGAGAAAACCAGTCCGAGTATCCTTGCAATGCAGTGAACCTATTACTTTTTCAGGTACAGTTCTTACAAAGAGTAACCGCACAAAAGCTTGGTTAAAGTTATACATATATATAAAACTAATATACATCGATAATAACTAACAAAATAAAAGATTTAATTGAATAAATGTAACTCACGTGATATCTCTATCGTTACTTTTTTAAATATCAATTAAACCACTCTCTTTTGTATGATATCTCTGATTAATTGTATGCGGATGCACGTGGTTGCACTTCGCGTATTCTGTTCCATTTATAGATTTCATTCGTCGAGAGTCAAGCACGGTTCATGTTCACGGTTAACATCGGAGCTAATAGTGTTAATAAAATGACACGGGCTTTCGTCTTCTCGCCAAGCAAAACGAGAAATATTCCTCTTTTCTCTCTCTCTCTCTCTTTCTCTTTCTCTTCCTTTTTATGCGTTTATTTCTCGCGGGATACCGCGATACGGGATACTCGCCTGTGTCGGGACCGGTCGTCTTTAGTCACGGATAATTTCCTTCCTACCGGTTTTTACGACCTCTAGAAAAGCGAGAAAAATCGGGCTTTTCCTTCGCCTTCGTACTTCGACACGCTTCCACCATGATCGACGCTCATGGTTGCCATTGTTGCTGCTGTCGTGAGGGTGCCACCGCCTCATAAATATTTCATATGAATCCGAGTTCACTCCGGACCCATCGTCCGGTTCGCCAATAGTATTTTGCGCATATCTGTGGCAATATTGTGCGAGAGCCGAAGGCGAGGAAACCCCCCATAGCGGTCTCCATAGTGGTCCTGACAAGTAGCACCGCAGGCGATAATTATGGTTACTGCGAATAAAATGCTCTCGATGGACGCAGCTTGCAGTCACGATTGCGTTTGCTTCATTAACCTTCTTTGCGACAAGCAAGCGAAAGGTCAATGTACCATCACACATCATGAACGTGATTTATTTTTAAATTTTAATTATCGCTAAATTTACATTTTAGGTAAAAATAAAATGATGACGAAAATATTTGATATTTGACAACCTATTTTTTGCAATTATTTAAAAATTAATATTAATTTTAAAAGTAAAAATAAATTATTTTTTCGAAATCGTCCTACGTTCATCTAAATTTAAATGTATCTAGTTTGAATAAAAAATCCTTTATGTGATCGAAATGTATTTTAAAGTCAAAATATCTTTGATTATTTGCTCATAGATTTAAATAAAGATGTTTGCTAATCTTTATCAAATATAATTATAAACTCACCGCGTTTTCAACATTTCCCTCGCGCAAATAAATTTCTCCAATCCTGCATGCACTTGAACTTTTCATGACAATGATTCTCGTACAGATCCACGAGAATGGACGCGAAACCGACTGACGAAGCTCGAACGACGCGGAGGACAAACATCTTTTAAAGGCCTTTTAGTAGGTGCTTGACACGTATGCGTGACGTTATTTAATTCCCGTACGTGCGAGAAAGACGAGAAATGGCAGAGGCGCGAAAGCGGGCAAGCCGGGAACGCTATACGGAGCGCATTAGTTAGCGCCGCATTCGCGAGGCGACGAAACACTTAGCGCCATGCCGCTAAATCCGTTTCAGTCCCTCTGATTATCGCTACTTCGCGTTCGCGCAAATTTCAGCGCACGGTCTTAATCCGTTTAAGGGACGAGTCAAGGCCGCAGGCCTCGCCGGATAATATTCCCGCAGGCATTTCGATTAATGTATGGAAATTCCAATAAAACGTATAAAATATTAGTTAGAAAAATTAGTCTCCATTATTTTAATTCAATAAAAATCAATATTTTTATAATATTTAAAAGAACATTTGTATATTTCTCGTTGTAGAACTTTCCAATTTTGAAATTCCCAAAGATATTTGAAATTTTACATCCTTGTCCATTTTTCATGCTCTGTGCATTTCTGTGTTTTATAAGTCATCCAAGGATCGTAAAATAGGATGAACCGAAGATTTTACGAGCGATATTAGCGGGATCGTCGGCGCCCTCACTGCCAAATAATTAGTACCCGATTTAGTGGAGATTCCATTAAACTTGCCGCCCTGTCCTATTAGGGATAAAACCCAGGCAACCCCGCGAGGAAGATTCGGGAAGCGCGGGCGTACCTGTCGGACCACCTTCATGGAGGAGCTGCGGTAACACATTTTATTACGCGTAAACTGTCCTTTTTATTTTCATCAGGTATACCAGCGCATCGAAGGATCCTCCCATATCTTCCTACTCTTTCCTTCCCTTCTCTCCGTTCTCTCAGTAATCTAGTATATATTTCTCAATTTACAGCACCACTCTTTTGACGCGATGAAAGTTAGTTATCATATAGAAAAGTTATTGCTAGTGTATGTATTTATAAAAATGAAATATATTTTTTATACTAGTAACGAAAATAAGAAATAAAAAAATGTATAAAATTATATTTTAGTTAAGCGTTTTTCATTGCTGCATTCATCATTCGCCAACTGCATCTTGAAAGAAATTTCAATTTGCAGAAATATAAATGATTTCGCGATCGTTCTCGCGGAAGAAAAGCATCGCGAGTGAACGGGCAAAGGCACGGACTTGGCTTTATTAATGCTCCAAGGTGAGCATCCTCGTTAAAGAGTTGGGAAACGGCAAAGAAAAAGAGACGTCTCCATGAGGTAATCCCAAGGTAGCAGAGAGCGTTCAAACGCAGTAAAACAAAGTCGTCGCGAGAGCGAGGCAATCAATCCAATTGCTACCGATAAATCGTGCATCGCGACACTTCAACGTCAAACTTCCACTACTTGAGAAAGTTCTTCAGGATTCAAAAAAGCACACATGGTATGTTCCAACCATTAGCCTCAAGCTTCTTCTCAATGAAAAAATAAAATCATTACATTGATTCTATGGATATCCTCCCTTTCCCTCCCCTCAACGCTCATACCGTTTTAAAGAAAAGAAGTGGAGAAAGAGAGAGCAATTTGTTGATTCGAGAAGGCGACCACTTAGGCGATTGTTTTCTTCGTCACTCCGTGGACTCCGTGGAATCTCGGAATGAATGAAGAAAACCACTCTCTTAATTTGGTCGAAGCCCATCGATTCGACGATCGTACCTTACGAGAAGAGCCGGATCTCTGCGCGGAGCAGCACCACAATAAATTTCTGCCTCCTCCGCTTCTCCCTTTACCCCCAGAGGTAGCTCTTTCCACGGGTTTTTGACGCCCGTGTTCGTCTTATCGCGACACGCGGCACCCCTCAATTAAGAGGTGCTGCTCGTCCACGAATGTTATACCAGGCTCCGTGGGCCCCCGGGATCCCCGCAGGACCACACAGCGGGAGCTACCTGCCGGGTCTAACCTATCGGCCGCATCGCGCCCATAAAAATTAAACGTCGCCAGATAAATAAACGTCAATCGGGAATTAAGATAGGCGCCGCCGGTAGCATGCGATCCTCATGCGCTTTTTCCCTCTCTCTATCCGCTCTCCACGATCAGGCATCCGTTAGGAATTTTTCCCCAGAGCCGCATCCGGGAGTGGACCATAGATAAGCGACATCGACTTCTGATGTATCGCCAGTCGAATTTTCGGCTTGGGAAAAAGAAGCCTGTTGATACATCTCTCCGTGAGTAATGGAAAATTATCGAATAATCTCGAGTATATAACCGGACAATTCCATCCTTTGGGAAAACTATTTTCAAATAAAATATCTTTTTCTTTTGTTGCATTGAAACAACTTTTTTCAAAGAATACTTATTCAAAAATTGCCACAAGTCCTTGCTTATACAATACATACGAAAAATGTTGTTATAGTGCTATGTTATTGCTTTCTCAATATTGGCATTTTTTTAAACGTTTCTGCTATTTATAATAAAATATTATTTTATTGTTACTGTTTTATTACTTTAACCTGTTTTTCCCAACAAAGAACAACCAGCTGAGAATGGTCAGAGTTTTCATTACCTTCGTTACCTCTGTCTCTGTTCTCATTTCTGTTGAAAGAGAAAAGACATTTGCTTTCACATTTCTCATGAAACTATTTTTTCTAAACTCTCCCGAAGAGAAATTACATTGGTGACAGGTCGAACAGCAGGATTCGGTAGCTAGACTCCACGTGTTCTTTGAAATCTTTCTACTCAAGACGGGTGGCCCTGAAAGTCGTTATTTCTCCCGCCTAGATTTCTAACGGCGATCTGTCTTTAGCTTGTAACAGATAATAGTCTCGACGTGTATCAATGGATCCTATTCACCATATCCCACAAATTCTGCACTTGTAACAAACGAGCTGTTACGAGCTGAGAATTAAAAGCGACAGTTTGATAATTAATTTTTCCTTCGATATAATTTCTGTACGCAATTTCGAATTCACACATTTAAAATATATACGATATATGTACATATACTCTAATAATTTAAATATTATGTTAATATATTCAATTCTTGGCTAAAAAATCAAATGCAAACAAGAAAGCATAACAAATTAATAATAATGTTTTTCTAATAACAGTAGTTAGTACTAACAATATAAAATAACAAAATGTTATTCTTTAATAATGACAATTCAATAAAAGTACAATCATCCCAAAATATGAAAGTAGGAACATATATAAGGACGTTATGGGACGATCCAATGAAAACGGTAACGCTTATACGCAGATAAATGACGATGGCGAGAATTGTCATCTGGAACGACTGGTTAACACATCGCGTCCCTGTCATCGATCCACGTCGTCCAATAATGCATCCAATAGACGAGATTTATATACCTGCGGTCCAGCCTTTTACCGATAGATTCACTATTTAAAATATAAATTTTTGGCTCCATTGAATGCTTTACTACACAAAACGGTTCTCGCTAGGCAAACTAATTTATCATATGCTTTATATTGTTAATATTAATCTTATTATTTATTACTTATCTATATCTGAATATATTTATTTACATTACATATATATGAATATTAATATTTCTCTCTTATTATGTATTTATACAGTGATTCTAATTGTGTCTCATTACCATTAATCGTGCGCGGACCATTAATCATTCGATGCGAAAAATATTTGTAGCTCTATCTGACAACCGCTGTGAAATAATAATTCATCAGATACGAAGGTGAATACATTCGTACTCGATAAAAACTCACCGTTGAAACAAGGGCTACAAATTATTTACAACGCGGCGCGGATATCGTCACAAACTTTACGATTACCCGATGAAGCGTATAATCTGACTTTGTCGTTTTTATGGTGCGGTACTGTCTTTATGGGGTAAGGCAAGTGTTGTTAAGTGTCAGGTGGAACGCAAATTAGATCCTCACCTGCCCGTTGCATAAGTTTCGACGCCATGAACCAACCTGATAGCAATGTTTTTGATCAAAACAGAAAAACTAAAGGCATGTTTTTTTTATTACGTTAAAGAAAGAGAAAGATGCCAAATATATATTCCCGGACAGACATTACAGATCTTTTTTTAATATCCTTTATTCATAAAAGAATAAATAATTATAATTAAATTATCTATCTCTAAATATTAGAAAATTATTAGTAATAATAATAAATAATAAATATAATTATTAATNNCTAATTATTAAGGAAATAATAATTAATAATAATAAACAATTGTAAAAAAATTATTATAAAATTGCATCATCACAAAAGAATCTATATAAAATAATTCAATACATTAGTACGAGATCAAAGATTTGCTAAGAAAATAGGATGCATGAAAGTATTTTTAATTATTTATAGATCAACATTTCTTTTATTAATCGCTAGATGTGTATAAAATTTCAAAAATGTCATAATATAGCGCTTAATTAAATGATTCGTAATATCGCTCATATATTGTTTATATGTCACATATAGTGTCACTTCCAATTGATTCCCGAGATTTAATCAACGCCCAAGCAGCTTTCTGCTCTTGCATCTCGCGCGTATTACGTGCTACGTTAATTAGAATTCAATTAAAGTGCCGACACGCTCAGGATCAAGTATTACGCGTCGTTAATCTTAGATATTACAACGCGTTCAAGGATCGCGTCGATCTTATTTCGATCGAAGACACGCTGAGCATGTCAGCGAGATTCGTTTAAGCGCAATTTGTATTCGATTATTCCATCAGCTTATCTCGGCGATACCGAACTGATCGTAAAACGCGGTATTATGGAATTTATCTCGCAAGAAGTATCGTAATTAAAATATCGAACAATCACTATCCAACATTCAATACGACAACACAGCCATACAGCCATAGAGATATTCATCAAATATTCAGATATTTATTCGATATCTTATATCCGTAATATCTAGATGTTTCATATTTTTTAATATTGCTTTTTTCTGTCCTATGAGAATTTTTTCATGGCAGTTGCTTTATATGAATCATACAACATCGAATATTATTATATTTGTGATAAAAAAATTAAAAAAAAAATTATAACGTTATATAATGTACTTCTTTTTCCACTCAATAACTTTTTCCTATAAAACATGCTGTGATATGATAGCAAATAACGACAATGTCCAAAAGTCTGAATATTGCGGAATAATTTGATATATTGAATATTTGAGATATTTAAAAATAGATATGAAAGCACGGAGTGTGTGACGCTAATTCGCTTAATTAAACTATCGTTTTATTTGGGCCAATGGACGCGCTGTCTTGTTAATAATATACTATCTCCCGCATCTCACGAAGAGAGCGAATGCCGATCGTCAGGCATCCTCGGCGGTGTCGTGCTTAATTCGATCATCGATCGTCGGGCGTGGATTCCACGCGCGTTCGCGTTTAACATCTTACCTGAGAGGCCCCCGACGATCCCGCATCGAATCACGATCGATGGGATTGACGGCGATCTCTAGATCGCGAGAGCGCGGATAAAGGGGAAAGCGCGGGGGACGAGATCGAAAGACGACCGGTCGCGACCCGTCCGTGGCAGTGAGGCTTTAATTAAGGCAACATATAGCCACTAATATCCGACGGACAGTGTCAATCTGTCAAGCTACCATAAGACACCGATCTGATAGCGGGTCCTAGAGACCAGCACAGTCTATTGGACATGCTGTCTTCGATTTGGTTGTCGTGGCCAATCATCCGGAATTAATATATCGGACGGCTAGCTGTGCGAGCGAGCGAGCGAGCGAGCCACGCGGACAGCTTCACTTTTCGTCAAGTGTTCCAAGTTCAGGTTTACCTCATGGAGGAGGAGGAAAGAGAAAAGAAAAAAGTATTTGATTATGTATGAGAGTCAATCGATGGTCGTGATCGAGATGAAATTCGTTCATGCTTGTTTACCGATTCCCGCGACTCAATAAATGCATATTTGTTTATGCAAAACCGACAAAAAGGATATTCGTAAAAATACATTATAGTCTCGTGATAAAATTAGAAACGGAAATTAGCATCTCATTAGCGTCTTGCGCTAAATTTAAAAAATAGGCTTCTCGGACAAAAATAATAATAATAATAATGTATGCAGCTTTATTTCTCTGTGTGAAAAATGTTGCCATATTTTTATAAAAAAGCGTTTTAAAAAAACAATAAATTGAGAATATATATAAAAGTTTTAATTAATTCTTTACGAGTAATTAAAAGAAGATTGAATAAAATTATTTTATATTTCATGCAATAGTCAGATCAATCAAAGAAAAAAATAATGACATCTCTATAAATGGAAAACTTTATATAAATATATTTCTTCGTTAATTGTATATTTTATTTGTCAAGAACATCCTTTGAAAATATTGGGAGCTCACAAAATACATCACAGAATACTATCAAGATCACACGAATTATCACAAATAGCTTTGGTCAAAGTAAATTTTTCTCTTTATTATAGTACGCTAAGCATCTTTATTTTTGATGTAAATCGCTGACGACGAAACAAGCAAGTCATCAAGAATCAATTTGTTAACGGATGATAATGACATGAACACGGGTAAAGACATGAATGATCTATAATTGACATAGTTCCTTGGACTTTTATTTCCCAACATTCCCATCAGTACCATCGTTGGTAATGGCGATTATCATTATTATCATTATTATCATATTACTACACGCTGCTATTTGCTGTGACACCTTACAGTTTGATTTCATAGTTGTATACGTGTCGAAACGGTCCCAACATTAAAGACAGTAGTCATTATCTCTCTTTCCTAGCCACCAAAACTCTACATCTAAGAGATCTCCCATTAAGGTTAATTTAAAAATAATTACCACCTATTCACGCGCGCACGTCTGTAATGTATCCGGATGTAAGAATCAACGCAGAATAAACGTTACCGTTAGTAAAAAATATATATGTAAATGTTATATATCTTTTTTTTAATATTTTTCCCTCTTTTTCTTTCAATATTTTTATAACTTTTCTGTCATATATATCATTTTCGAAGAAACTAGATGTGAATATAATTGAAATATAAGTGAAAAATACAATATAAGAACCATAATGTTTAATAATATGCTATCTTTTTTTTTATCGAGTAATCGTCGATTATCCGTAATAATAACACGAAAATATCAAAGCTATTATGTGCATCGTGTTTTACGATCGTTAATACACTCGAATCGGTATAGAGTGGTCAACGTCAGGCTCCACACGCGGAAAGGTACCTTAAAGGCCTCGCACGTAGAAAGGTCCTTAAAGGTCCTAAAGAAGTAGCCCATTCTGGAGGTGTGCCGATCGGGTACCGGCATTTAATCGTAACGAATCGCCCTCAGGGCCCGTAGGGGAGTGTGTAATCGACATCCGGTTCGCCTAATGTCGAACGAGTAGCGCCCTGTAATCTGCCGCTAGTGTGTGCATTGTCGTGCGCAGGCCCCTTTCTCGCTCCTGAAAAGGGCTCCATGGGACCCAAAATTCTTTTCTCGGCGATAGGGCGAGGCCGGTGCCCGGAATAGAGCTCGACCTTGCGCCCATGACTCGCGAATAATACGACCGGATTCACGAATTATTACGGGATCGAGTATCTGATGTACGTAAAAGGATCTAAACCCGCGCGAATGTTTGGTTTGTTCCTTTCATTTATATGAACAAGAAGTAGTAATATTTAGTAAAACAAAGAAGAAAAATCTTGCTCTACTTTCATCGAGCAAGTCTAACTAAAAGATCGTGATTTCTCGAAAATAAATATAAAAGCTCGAATTTAATCAAACTATCTCTGGAATTAATTGCTTTTAGAATTCTGGGTTTGTAAATCTGTTAATTACAATTTTGCACCAGATTTGTATAATTCGACGAAACTTACCGCGGAGCAGCATCTTCTTGAGAGATCTTCTGATGGTTGTACAGTTCCACCTTCGGTTCCGGAATTGGTATTGACATTCCCTAGTACCTACTTGAACACCTTTCGCAATTTCTTTCAACAGGGATGGTTCCTTACGGCAAATGTCAGCGAGTTTCCCCTTCAGCCTCCGTGTTTTCTTGCAGACGAGCATCGGATCCATGACCAGTGTGCTTCCTACGGTCCTGTAAAAATAAACGCATTGGTGAAAATATGACAATTAACATATTAATATGTCGACAATTTTATTAACTAAAAATTAACCAAAAATCTAACTTTCATAAATATATATATACAAAATATATATATACCAAAAAAAACGAAGCAACTTCAACGTGAAAATTTCCGCTCAATACTCGAGGCGAATAGATCAATAGAACGTTAAATAGAACGATATAGATCGCGCAAAGTAGCGAAGAATTCAAAGCAATGTCATTTCCTTGAGACGCGACACGCGTTAAAGAGAGAGGAGAATAATTTACGAAAGCTACAAATCCCGTCGGCATGATGTCGGCCAAGCTACCGGTTATTTAGTCGCGCGATATCTTTCGGATCGCAATGTGGAAGGAGATGATTTTGCGCTCGCGCAAAATTAAGCGGAAAAATTCTTCGACGCCGTTCGCTTATTCGTTTCTCTTAGAGCTCGGTAGAGCTTCGGTAGCTCTATAACGGGCAAGTGTTGTGTCTCGTCGCAGCCCTGATCCTCGCAATTAACCGCATGCGTTTGGATCAGAATTTATTTCTCTTTAAGCGCATAACCACCGTGTCTCATAAATCAGTCAAAGCTTCGCCATTTGCGGAGAATTTTCATTTATTTTATTATTGCCTGAGAAATTTATCATTCCCGACATATTCCTTAATACTATTAACTTTTCACATCTGTTACGTGATTAATTAAATCTTGCATTCTAACGAATTATATAATAGATCAACAAATTAGCAAGAAAAACGCTCTATTCCTGTACATTTCTTTCGATTATGACTGCTTTTCCCTCCGTGATTAGATTTAATAGACATAATTTATTATGGTAACAATGAGTGAATTATAGCAATTGTATCAATGCCATGCAATTGCGGTCGACTACGAAAGTCGTTATTATTCTCGACTTTTTTTCTTTTGCATTCCAAATATAAATCAGACATCTTCAGGCATTATCCAGCGATAATAAACTAAACTTTATTACGGCGGTTAATGATTGAACGATCGTACGAAACAGTCAGAAAAAAGTGACGAAGAAAAATAGAGCAAAATCGTGATTGTATCCTGCGAAGTCGCGCCATAGTTCTTAACTAGAAGGAAAAAAACTCGGTGACAAAGGCAAGAAAAAAGGACGATTACGCTGCGACTAGTAGATACAATACTCGAATCTGAACACGCTAACGCCATTACGATAATTAAAGCTCCAGCGTATTATACTCGTGGCGACATAAACAATCATATGAATAAAAAAGAAAGAAAAGTAAGAGAAAAGAGAAACGTTTCCGAGGGAAAGGAAAGACGATCTAGAAACGGAAAGAACGAACGAATGTGCCGAGGGTGCGAAGAGGCAGGAGACGGCCGGATGATTGCACGGAGAATACAAAAAAAAAATGAAGAATAAAGCGGAATGGACTCCGAGTGAACACACGAGTGGTGGGAACTACGAAGTTGAGGAGGACGACGACTTGGAAGCAGAGGAGTACCAGGAGAAGAGAAATAGGAAGATGAGCGAGAAAGAAGCGCGGATGAGCACGAAGGCGGAAAGGTAAAGAGAGAAACGATTACGAGCGCAGGCAGGGTTAGAGAGGGAAGGGGAGAGAATGTAGAAGAAGAAAAAGAAAGAGGACAGTCTGGGCGACCTTCGTTACGAAACGTTAATTAAGATCATTAGTTCTGCGTCGGTAGGATGCCGGGGTGCGTACATACGACGGCCTCTCGGGAATGCAACGACCTTAATGGCAATAATTCCGTTAAGGACGGTTGCTCGCGCTGCCCGACGTGCCCCTCGCTCGTCCGCTTTTCGTTCTGCACGAACGTGGAATAAGAAGCGATGGAGATAATACGACGTGGAGAGTCGTGCACGAGAGTGACATCGTCATTTGGGCGAAGAGAATTGCTACCTCTGAGAATGGCGACTATAACCGAGAAACGACGACGACGACGATGACAAGAAGACGAGACGATACGCAAACGGAAATTCACGAGAAATTCCTCGATCCCGAAGAGCAATTTCGTGAGCGAGACAAAGAGACAGGAAGAGATGTAGGCAGAAAAGAGAAAGAAGAGAAAAACAAGTCTTTCTCTCTTTCTCTCCTTGGAGCAAAATATAGCGCATGTAATGTCTCGCGGGACGATCAGACCCACTGACAGATTACAAGCCGCAGGAACTTTGACTTGTCGATATTTCGGACCCCGGTTCCGATAGAGTCTGACGGGCGACAAGCGTCGAAGCTTCTTCACTATACTATGGAGATTCTCCGAAGGAAACGGTACCTTATTATCGTAATGAAAAACATTTGCGTATATAATATATTATCCTGTAAAATCATATGAGATGTTCATATAATATTCAACAATAAATATTGATTCAACAATGATATATTAATTCTCAACGTTGCTAATATATATACCTATATCTTCCTGCCCTCGAGTGCAATTTTAATTTTTCATCACGCAATTCGAAATGATTCATTTTTCCTTAACCTTCTATCTTATACGTATTTTCCAGCTCTCTTATTGTTAGATCACGACCAGCTGTTGCGAAGTCTTCTTGGAACTAACGCGTGTACTATTTCTCGACTCGGCATCAATCTACGCGAGAATGCAACGAAACCTCTAGACGCAATATAATGAATGAGCGACATAGATATAGCTCTTCTGAGAAAAGTCGCACTATACGCTCACATGCAAGAAGTTAAACATTGTATTAAATGTGGCTTATTACGATGGTATAGAGAAGTCTTGTGATGAATTTCATGGAAGTGGGCAAAAATGAAAATGTGGATATGCTTGCTGAGAAGATGAGGTAAACATTTACGCGCAGCTTTGCACACGTGGCTTGTTCAAATAAAGTTTTAGATTTCCACGTTTTGTGCAAATTTAAAAAAATATGGTTTACATTTAATTTCTGGTCATATAATAAATAATAAATATACTGATAGACAATTTGAAGTATAACATGCTGATAAGCTAGATCTCTAAATAATCTAATAAAACGATGTTCTTATTTAAATATTCTGCTGCGCGACTATAAACTATATGCTGCCATAAATTTTATAGTCACGCTATGACGTTACCAATCGATTGCAAGCTTTCTGTCGTTTTATTAAAATTAATTATAATTATATAATAATAATATTTCTTTAATTAAATTATACATATTATCAATTAATTTTATTAAAATTAATTAAAATAAAATTTGGCATTGCTTGGCAAAAATTCATCACGGTGTGTATTTCTCTACTTTTTTATTGGCTTTATTAATTTTCGATGATAGTTTTCGTCGGAATAATGTATGCCGCGAGTAAAGACGGAGGTAACCTCTAGACGAAGGTTTATTCGACCTTTCTGACTTCAAAGATTGTTTCCTAGTGGCCGCGCGCATCTCACCCTGGTTAGTCAAATAAACGACAGGACCGCTGATTATCGATACTAAAAGACCAATCCGCAGGAGCGGATAATAAAGTTACGACGTTATAGTAAACACGTCGTGTTTGACGAGCGCCGCGAACGTTTTACACCCGCGACTATTAATATCGCCAAAGGCAAGTTAATGGAAGTTAGAATAGTCAGGAGTTACGTTGCCATTCGTCTTCCGTCTGTGCCGATTGCGATTTTGTAACTTTCTACGGACTAATATTATTCGTTTTTATTTATACCAACGCTTTATTCATTTCATTTAAAATAATCATCAGAGATATATATATATATATAATAAATAATTTAAAAGAATTAACGATAATGAAAAAGAGAGAAAAGTATATAGAATAAAGCTAAAGATTAAGTAGAAAAAGAAATTAAATCTCAAAAAATCTTATGTTATCGAAAAGATAAATAAGCTAATTTGAGTAAAAATAAAAATATCGTAAGATCCAAAAAAAAATTATTTCTTTATTTATAAATAAAATTACTAACTCTCCTTTTTCCTACATAAAATATTTAATTATAAGAAAACATATAATGACTGCGTATGAATTTTCACATCAAGCAGCGCATTTCCAACAAGCATATTGCTAACTTATCTATAGCTCTCTAGATTACAATAGAAACAAAATCTAACATGCCGAATTTAAAAACGCAACGGGCTTAACAGTCCTGTCAATCGTATGCTTGCATCTCTTTTCTTAGGAAGCAATTCTCGCAAAAATATCGCGGAATCTGCTACGCTAGACGAAAAAAGGAGGGAAGACTCGGTTTAATCGACGACAATCGAGTCAGCGAAACGCCTGAGGGGTAGGAGAAGAAGACCCGACTAGAATCGAGGAGATGGGCCCCACCTCGCGTACGCGGAGGCAAGAAAAGAACTCGAGGATGGACACGTCGCGTCGCGAACGAAAAGCGTGGAGAGGCCGGTTAGAGCGGTCGACTTATTTATTGCCTCATTAGACGCCCTCACTTTGCTCGAAGGCAGCTCCACGCTGTCTGCTCGGATAGACAGTGACGAGAGAGCAACGTTGCTGGCCTCTTTCGGTCGACCGGCCGGTTTGCAGAACGAACAGCGAATGGAGGAGAAAGAAGGAGATTGGGAGAGAAAGAGAGAAACGTCTGCCATAGATGCGGGAAAAAGAAAAGGGATCGCTTCTCTCAGCGAATGAGTACGCTAAAAGAAGCAAGGGAACAAGAGAGAACGAGAAGACAAGTTGATAGGCTCACAGGTAGATTCCTCAAATATTTTGCACAATCGTGAATAAAAATTGGGACAGAAAGAAGGAAAAAATTAAAAATTTCATGATCAAGCAGTTTATCATTATTTCTTTAATTTTGTATGATATACTTAATGCAAGAAACTGGATGCTAGAAAAATTCTATTGCGACTTTCATCACTCAGTTATTTTAATATATACATATACAATGAATTAATGAAATAGAGATTAAAAGGAAAAATTTCTGCTTCAGAGGGTATGATTATATATAAAACAAGATTTAAAATAAGAATCATTTTCTCCCGTGCAAAGAAAAAAATAGATTGGATTCTGCATCGAGGGTACATTCGGTAAAAATGTAAAAAAAAAACACATGTGAAACGTGATGCGCACAGGATAAGAGTGATTACCTCGTAGAAGTCGATAGAAAGAGAGGAGAGAAAAGGAGAGAGAGAACTTTATGAAAGACTGGGGAGCGGAAGTAGAAAGTCACAACAGCTCGTGGCTGCTAAATATGCGCGTTCGATCTAAATCATCCTCTTGTTGCTCGACGACGTGAAGCAGACAGCGGCGTCATGCCACGCAAATGACGAAAAAGAGTAGCACGACGAAACGAAGCCACTCTATCACAGAGTTTACATGTGCCAAAGTGGTTCTGGACGCGTGCTCGTTTTACGTGCCCGTTCCATCCCGTTCCCGACTTTAGTACACTTTCTTCGCGACCGCGAATAATGAAAGAATTCTCGCCGAAAAAATCGAATGACTTAGAACGATAACACATCTACGATTCTTTTAATTCTAATTCTGCAAAGTGAAAGTCGTAATATTTTAATTAAGTCACGATATTATAATTAAGCTGTTTAAATCCAGAATATAAGCCCATATTTGCAGCACAATCAAGTTTATGATAGTTATAGACGAAGAAAAGAAAAGAAATGGACAATATAGTAGCATGGGATTTATACATGGAGCGAGAACCATGAGTGGCAAAAAAAGCAAGTCGATTCAATCTGAGAATGTCCCGAACAAATTGGTGGCAAGGGTCACCGGGACCGGGTTATATTTTGGATAGTCTTTTTTGTGAATCGCGAAGAATTCGTGCTTTGCTTAAACTTGGACGTCGAATCGTGCGGCAGAAAAAAAAAAATACATAATCCCGTCACGAATTTGTGCGTCACGATATTGTGCGAATTTTTAATCAGCTTCTCCGAAGTCGAGGATTCGGAATTTATGCGCGAATTTTCACGCTCGTCGTAATAAATTATTCGTAGTATGCGTTCGCCTTAATAAAACCGATAATAGAACCTGACCGATAAAGTTCGATTAATCTGTGATAGCGCCGAGATCTTAAAATTTCGTACATAGCAGATACGTCCTGCACCCGCTACGAAACAATTTAAAATTCTTCTGGCATGTCCAAGCACACAGAGAATGATGCTTTTTTCTCTCTCTTTTACTTTCTCCTCTTCTTTCTTTAAATTTAGCATTCCACCAAAATCGATCATAGCCTATCGTACTTGCATACAATTACAGGTGCAATAACATGCATTCCAGAAATATAAATTATCTTACTCTTGGATTAATTAATTATGAATGATAAATATCAGTATTATCGACCAAAATGTAATACCAAGTATTTCTCGCGAAATTAATTGAAAAAAACTCTTCAAAGAATATTACTAATTATTAAACTTTAAATGTGACATTTTAACGTGGAATCGATATTATAATTCGCAAACAGAAAGAAGCGTAGCAAAAATATTTATATAATAATAAAAGCAATAATTTTTATCTAATATATATTTCGTTTATAGGAATACCAGAATGAAATAAATGAAAGAAAATGATGTAAACGCCAAGAGAGTTAAAATTGAAAAAAGGGTTACGTACTTGTTCACGCCCGACATAAAGTCCGCATTAACACCATACCATTGGCGCAACGAAACCATAACCAATTTTGCACTCTGTAGAGGGAACGTCCGGTAAATCATTTATAGGCACAGTAGTACACGAACACGATGGTAACAGAGAAGGACCAAGCGCGCGAGAGTTCCGGGGAGGTCAAGGCGAAGAAAGAGAGAGAAACGAGAACGAGGAAGAAAAAGGGAGACAGAGAAGTGGAGGAAGGGCAGAAATAAACAAGAGCAATAGCGCGAAAGAAGGAGAGAAAATTATTATGAGCATTGTGCGTGGTCCGCACGTGGTGCGTGCTGTTGCGTCACGCTATGCTGAATTTCGCGCAAAGAGAGGAGCCAGTGTGCGAGTATGAGGGCCAAGGGGGCGAGGGGCCCTCATTTCCCAACCGCGGACACCCGTCGTTAACCACCCCGTTTCTGATACCCGTGTCATTGCCGGTTCACTGCCGTTATTATGTCCGCCGTATTTTGACCCGGCCATGATTGACATGCACCGCGTCGTGACAAATCGAGCATTTCTTTAGAGTGCCGCTCGCCAAAAAGAAAAAAGGAAAACAAACTACGGAGAGCAAACTATGAGAACCGTCTTTTAAGCTGCTTAAATATTGTACTGTACGGAACACGTCGATGAAAAATTTTGAAAAAGATACTTAAAACAAAAGTGTGTTCAAAAAATAAAAGTTTGTTTTCTGATTAAAATAAAAACATAGATCGTTATATGATATTTTAGTATTGCAATAAATTACTCTTTATGCATCTTCTAATATATATTCATGATATAATAATAATTCATAAATTGTATTAACAATAATAATAATAAAATTAATAATAAACAAATAAGTACAATATTTATTATGATAATTATATAAATTTTTTAATACGTACGCAAACGTACGATAGATAAGATTTCAAAATAATCCGCAATTGCAAATTTAAATTGCACTTATATTCATATATAAGATCGAGATCAATCGTAAATTACAAAGTAGTGGACAGTAATTATCAGTGCTCGACGAGAGTGAGATTAAACGAAGCAAGTCGAAAACAAGGCAAGTCTGGTTTTCGCTGCATAAGATGTTTATATCGATTAAATCCGCCCGAGATATCGCGGTATTATTAAAACTTCGACAAAATCTTAATTAGAATAGCAGATTCTCACTGTTATCATCCGCGAACGTTTTACGACTCATCTTACTGCGATATACTTATGGCAAATGCCACCGTAAACTATCGGAAACGATCGTAATTACAGCTTAACCGAGCGGTCTTGTTGATTACAACAACCGCTAAAAACTGGTTAAATGATCGCTCGTATAAAATCTTTTGTGATCTAATTTCTCTATATTAAGTATTATTAACACTCAACTGCGCTACATAAATTAACCGCTATAATAAGATCTAAGTTTAGCCATAATAAAACAAATGGCGTTATATTTAATATCACCAAATATTTTTACCGAAAAATGTAATGCTCGCTAAAATCTCATTCTATATGTATCTATCAATCTCGCGTGCATAGTGCATAGTGAATTATATATACGTTTGTATTTCCGTCTCACAAGTGGTAGAGGCTGTCTCGCGGATGATCTCGCGTATTCATGACTCCGAAAGTGGGGCACTATATTTAATTCAGAAATTTTGCATCCGCGGATGCGTATCAAGCAGGATAAGCAGTTGAAAAAAAGGGATGAGTTATGCGTGTTTTCGCTTTGCCATCGCAAGACGACAACCCACTCGCTTCACTAGCACAAAGATCGAGGATTTCACGTTGCCACCCACGCGAAAAAATATTCCGAGACAGAAGAAAGATCTGCGATCTTCCTCTTGCGATTTGAATCAATCTCCACCATAGAGTGTTCCGAAACGTACTCGCTTTTTTTATATTTGTAGCAATAAATATATGAAAGTATATATTATATTCGAATTGTCTACACGGTGAGAAGTTGTATGATTAAATTGAACACATATTAAATAAAAAATATAATCGATTTAAGATATCTTGCTTGACATGTACTGAGAATCAAATTCGTACCTATCATTATAAGACCGCCTTGGCATCAACGTCATTGCTTCCGTATCGATACGATCAGTTACGTTAAAATTATACTGTGTAACTACATCGCATAATTATAGTAATCAAGAATTATTACGCGCTACCCGGACTAATAATATTCACATTATGAGCGTGTCGTAAGGTATGCCTTTCTGCGCGAAACGCATCATAAATTATTATAGAGGGCATAAAGAGTGTGTAATAAAATTGATTTTAATTTAATCCAATTTATAACAAACCCACCGTCGCTAATATTGATCTGCGTTCATGAAATCACGTGCATATTGGCAAGCGAAAAATCATTGCTTAAGAATCGCTTACGGCATACATTTATTCTATTTTAAAAAAGATAAGAGCAAACTCGCATTTTCTTCATATTAAAACAAAAAATATATTATAAATATATTTAAATGTATAATCATTTTTTCCCGAAATTTTTATATTAAAAATATAATTTTTATTACAAATTTCTTGCAAATTTCAAACAAATAAGTATCTATTCATATCATTTTATTTGTAAAAAAGGAAACTTATTTAAAAAAAGAGAGATCAAAAAGTTTAAACAAATAATTCAAGCTGTATAAAAAAAAAAGATATCAAGCGCAACACCATTGCATAACACAGGTTCTCGTCATCGACAGACTCATTCAATTACACACGTGTGATTGAATTTTTTAAATAAACAAATCCACACCTGTGCTCTCCATCGTTCGCAATCCGCAGCTCATAGCTCTACTGCCCACGACGTATCTAAAAGCGCATGCGCCCGCTCACGCACGCGGTGAATTCAGTCTTATGATTATGAATATACGGCAGGTGAGAGAACGCGCGAGAGAGAATGGTCCAGGTGAGAGCGTGGGGGAGCAGATCGAGTTGTCCAACCAGCGGGATGGTAGCCGTGGACTGCCCACCGCGGCCCATTGGCCGGGTTTGCGAGTCCGCTATCGTATTATCGCCGGGACTCGACGGGAATCGCCGTTACGATACATCGATGCGGTCCATTTATCTCGCCGCGCTCTCGAATCTACTTACGCGCCGCGAATCTGCGATCGATCTCGCGCGACTATCCGCCGCTCGATCGCATCGCGGAGACGAAGCGGCGCGTGAAAACGCGCGTATCATTAACGCGAATCGCGGGCATGATAACCGCCTCGTATGAAAATCGGAATGGTCCGTAACGTAATTGATAATCACGGTATAATCCTCTCAATTTCACGCACAATTCCATAAAAATGTAATTCAAGATCGTAGATTAGTAACGGAAAAATCGCATCAAACGAGAAACTGCGCAATCGCAAATTAGACAATTAAAAAATATGACCGTAGGCAGGAACTGTCTATGAAAATTTGTTTCGATGCACTCCATTTATATGAAAAGCCTCTATGTTAAACGTCATTCTTTTCTGAGAATACGCTGTTATATGATTCTATTATTACTATTATGATTGTGGAATCATGTTTTATATCTGCATGATTCCTCAATATTGTGATATTTCTAAAATAACTATTATGCGCTGGCAAAGAGCCAGCACCACTTCTTTCATTTTTCGAAGTAAACACAGTACGTGTACGTTTGACAGCTGATTATATAGGAAAAAGAGTACGTCATTTAATTATGCTTTGAAATTATAATCACCTCTTTCTTTATTTGATCCCTGAATAAAAAGAGATTTTGGAAAATAAAAAATAGCATTGTCTGATAGTTTCGCGATCGAGCGTATTGTTTTTCTACCCTGTATATCGATATAAAAACCGACAGTATATCGCGTTCAATATGTAACACTCCGAAGAAATGCACGAGTCGCCAAGGGATACGCGATTGAAACGAAAGCTGCGTAGGAACGTGGAACGAACTCCGTATATCTCCGGTCCTTGGTTAAGGCTCCCCGGATCTCGGAGCGAGAAAGGGAAGAAACGCAGGCAACGCGGTTGCCGGAGGACGAAAAGGGGAGGGGAGCGGGGGGAACGTAAGGGGGCTCCCGCCGACTTACAAATTATACGCGCTCAACGAGATTTACGGGTGACGCTTTGAGCGAGACCATTGTCCATCCTCGCTCACTTCTTTACCTCTTTACTCCTCCACTTGGTCGTCTTTGTCCCCTCGTGAATCGCCCATCCTCCTCCGTCTTCTCCGCGAGTCCCTTCGTTCCCAGAGGACCGCGCGAGAAGGACGGAAGGACGCGGCGTTCGCGCGAGCACATGAGAACGAGTGCCGATCGACGAAAGGGAATCCGGTTCCAATCGGATAATCGGGGCTCCGGGTCCTCGCGGGCCCTAGGAGGACTCGCGAGAAGGGCGTAATGCGCGACTCGATGACGAACGATCGTACGAGAGACTGATTTATGGACCTCGCGATATTTTCGGAGCAGGGATGGCATTCCGCAGGAATGAGGATCGCAGAGATGACGAATCTCGCCGGCTCTCGAATGGAAACATTTTCGTGAATCTCCATTATTTAAAATTTCAACATTTCTTAATCTTATATATAACTCTGATCTATCAAGATGCTCCAAATTCTTTTCATTTAATTTGAATATATTGAGATACAATGTGCAAGTATAAAAGCAATAAAATTATAGCAAAGCAACGCGTAACTCTAATCGTTTCACTTGATTGTTTTTTCACGTAAAGTAATGAAAAAATTTATACATTGCATTGACGTTAATTTATTGATTCTATTTATATTCCATTACATATATCACTGTAATATGGTATGGTCAATAGCCATGCTATTTTTAGCAATATCAATATAATAAAATAATAAAAAGATGATAATTCTGCTCACATTTATAAAACCCAGTACATAGATATAAATAATAATTCTAGTAAATTTATGAGATCTATTTATACATGCGAGATTAAATTTATGTGCCTGTCATATGCACCGCTATTACTGCTGAAACACATAAAACAATGCGATACGTATCTTCGTACGATAGTAGCCGTAGATTAACTTGCAGATAATAAACGAAGCACGCGGAAAAGAAAAGAGCAAGAAGTTTCCAGTCTAACCGTTAAATACCTGTTATCGAAACACACCAAACCGTCTCATCTTCCTAATATATTTATCAAACACACCGTGAACGACGGTTGTGCCAGAAAGCAACGAGGTGCGGACTCATAACATCGTCAGAACGCAGAAATCCGCTTTAAATCGAAAACAAATATTTAACGGATCTCGAGAGGGTCTCTCCTTCTTCGTCCCTAAGAGGTATCCTGCGAACAATCCTTACCCCGTCGTATTCGAAGAACCATTTTACTCGTATAAACAAAAAAAATCTACGATCCATTAGAATGTGTGATTAGAATTGTTTTGATAATATTTATTTAATAATCGTGTGTGTAGTAATTAATGTTTGCGGTACGTGATAGTAATTAAATAATTTTCACCTTGTTATGATGCACGCAAAGTTCACGCGCGCGCGCTGCGCTCGTTAAAAGATAGTTACGAGATGGTCCGTCTCCGGATGCTGTGTAATCCCGAGTGACACGGGCACGATAACGGTCTATCATCGTGTAAACATTTGCATAACAAAGTGTAGTACACAGTGAATGTGTCGCACTACCGAGTGATTTATTATTACTCGTCGAGATAAATTGGATTTCAGCCACGCAGCTACCGAAAGTGTCACCTGATTTCGCGCTACGCGTTCGATATTCCAGAGAATTTCATTCGTCAACCGAAACGAAATCATAAAATTATAGTTTAAGAACAAGCTAAAGTAGAGTAATTTCATAAATAGGAAAGATTTCACTTAGGATCATGCTAAGAAATAAAGAGATATTTAGAGAAGTATCTTGCACGCCGTTAGTAATAAGCGACTTGCGTTAGCACAAAATGAAGCTATAAATCTCGAGACACAGTCTGCTTATAAGAGCATGGATAACTACCAAAGGAGAATTTATAGCGCCATTACTCATCTCTTACGTGCGCGTAACGTGCGATATAATTGATAACCCAGATGACGCACCTCGAAACTGGAGCGTACTCGTTAGTTCTTCATATTCACCAAGTATTGGCATTAATGCAACTAAGTGACAAATCTCCTATGTAATCCATCGCAGTTCTTGTACAAGATTTAAGATACAATTATTGGAACATTATTGGAGCGAGAACATAACAATTAGCTAAAAAGGAAGTTATTTAAATATAATGAGAATTTCCTCACATAATTTGCTACATAACGAAGCCGTTAAAATATATGAACTAAGCTAGGTAACATATGGTACTTTGATATAGAGAATTTAACGCGAGCAAATAAATTTCGTAAGAAAGAGAAAATTGTGACGAAAATAAAGCCGTGACGTCGGCGGAATCGCGTTGAAATGTATCTGTACTCGTTATAGCAAGTTAGACGAATCTTAAATGGACTTTTTCTTTCTTAAAGAAATTATATTTCCTTCTTTTTCTTACCTAGCGCAAGCAACACGAGCTACCAGAGATACCAGATACATATAACTTATGTTTGTTTTAACCCTCGTTTTTATGGCCGTCACGTGTTACGGCGCTAAGGACATGCCGGGCTGTTACGTGTCACTCTTTATCTCACTTTTGAGAGACTTCGACGAGGGAAGTGAGAACGTTGTTATTCCTATCGTGGAGGCAACCGTCGTGACCGAGCGTTAAGATAATCAAGTTGAAAATAGTGAGAAACGTTTTCATTTACTATGCGTCAGACTCATAAAACCGAAAGGTATTGTGCAAAGATTTTGTTTTGTTCGTAAGGTGTAATATAAATTCTCGTTATGCACGCAAAGCAAAGGCTACCTGTACCTGTACGATCTTGTACAGGTACATGCCACTGTGATTCTTTTATCTTACGCTAGACATTTTGTGTCGTGACTGCTTGCACAATCTTCGATTAGACAAATAAAATTCAAAAATTTAGATGTTCACATTTAAGGCACAAATGCACAAAGTAGGGAGCAAAACAAAATAGTAAATTACTTACTTTTTTAATAAAAAAAGTAATGAAAACAAAATAATAAACCCTTTTTAGAGAAACCTTGACATATTCCGTTTGGGTGGTCCCGCGACAGGCTTTACTTAATGTAAATGAATATAATTACATGATTTTACGATATGATGAGGATATATACAGTAACCGAAGCAAAAAAAAAAAGAAAGATATATCGCAGAACGAGATGAGTCACTCACCAGAAAGAACCGGTGATAGGAGTGACGAGAAGGAGGCAGATCGCCACGAAAACGGAACGCATTTCCATCCCCTCAGCACCTGGTAGCACACTTCGGAAGATTACCAATTATGTTTCCTTTGCCCGCTCTGCTCACTGATTATCGATAAAAACCGCGAAACGAAATGCAACAGCAATGTTCACGAATTCACCGAGTCGACTGCGAAATTGATAGGACGCGAATCGTCGTGAATTCACCGTGTATGTCCTCTATTAGATTTCAGATATACCTTTGTATTCAAATATTAGCACGCGAACTGTCACCTTTACCGCGCGACTCCCTTGTCCATCCATCCAATAAAACTTGACATTGCGACGTGTGATTATTCGCTCGCAGAATATCGTAGATTCTCTTGAAATCTTCGAATCAATTTCCACGATATTTTCGCAGTTTTCCCTAAAGACTAGATTTTTTTTTCAGGACTGATGTCAATAGAATAATATTGAAAAACGATCACATCTCTTGCGGAAGATTTATTTGCCACACGCAAAGTTCTTCGTTCTTCTCGATTGTTGCGTTCTTGTCGTAGAATTATTCTCGATGTTGCGTTTCTTGACACGTCTTGCAAAGCGAAGGTACGGCTTCAAAATCACGCAACCACGACGATCGTGACGTGCGCTTGATCCTCATGAT
Source organism: Formica exsecta (assembly GCF_003651465.1). Lineage (NCBI taxonomy): Eukaryota > Metazoa > Arthropoda > Insecta > Hymenoptera > Formicidae > Formica > Formica exsecta. The sequence goes on along the minus strand of NW_021848818.1, from coordinate 1,286,919 downwards.
CATATCGCACTGAGGGTGTTTGAGGGCAATGCAAAGTTTGTTGTAAGAGATGCGTCTTCAAGATTGCGAAAAAGAAGCTTGCAATTCGAGAAAGATCCGGAAGAGAGAGGACCACTGACTTCCGGTCCTTTGAATCATCGGCCGCTTCTTTTTTCCCCCACCCCAACCACCCTCCCTCTTCTCTCTTTCTCTTTCTCTCTCTTTGGCTCTTTCTCTTTCCCGCTAACTCCCTCTTCCTTTTTCTCTCTGTCTGTCGAAGTATTTGACGTCCTCTTCCTTCTCCTCGCTTTCTCTACTTCCGTGTCTTGCTCCGAGGGCATAAAGAGTGTGTAATAAAATTGATTTTAATTTAATCCAATTTATAACAAACCCACCGTCGCTAATATTGATCTGCGTTCATGAAATCACGTGCATATTGGCAAGCGAAAAATCATTGCTTAAGAATCGCTTACGGCATACATTTATTCTATTTTAAAAAAGATAAGAGCAAACTCGCATTTTCTTCATATTAAAACAAAAAATATATTATAAATATATTTAAATGTATAACCCCTCTCTCTCTCTCTCTCTCTCTCTCTCTCTCTCTCTCTCTCAAAAGTGCCGACTATGTAAGGCACAGACAAGGCGTAGGAAAGTTCTCTTTTCTTGCTACGTGGACAAAAACGCGTCGCGTTCCTGCCAGAACTACGTCACCACGATCTTTGAGTGTTGCCTTACCCCCACCAACGGAATTCTGGGGAACAGAGAGAAGAGCTGCCCCACCAATATGCGCCGTTTTCTTCTTCTTCTCTTCCTCTTCTTCTTCCTTTTCTTTTTCACCATGCACCAGCACCACCATCACCACCACCACCATAACAACCATCACCACCGCTGCCGCGAGACCACCGCCACCGAAGCCGGCAACGGGTGCATCCTCGATTTCGCCGTCTTTCGAAAAGATGCAATCTTCGGGGAGGAGGCCATCCCCTTGAGAGAAGACGTTGAAGATTTTTCAATTCCGTATTCAAGCAGATCGATCGCGGGAAGTAGATTCGCAAATTTCGTGCAACGCGTGCAAAAAATTGTAGGCGGGAACGAGTACGGAGGGAAGCTGACACAAGGATGGAAATTACAGAGAGGGGAGAGGAGTGGGGAAAGAAGGGTGGAAAACCTGTGAGAGGGAGCCTGCGGAGGTGGAAAAATCGAGATGGTAGGGGAGACAGCGAGAGATGTCTGCGATCGCCAGCGAAGCTCCTGGCCGGAGCGAACTGTATGAGACTGTTGCGGACTAGGCAGGTGAGCGCCGCTCGGCGGCAACGAGTCGCAACCGAACCCCTCTTTTCCTCTTTTAACTCGCCTACGGAACCCGCTGGGCACGAGAAGCCGCTTGCGTGGGTTCCTCTCTGCTCCAATGCCTAGGATCCCACGGAGGGAGGTACGATCATATGCCTCGATCTTTCGGATTCGAACGCGCAATGTCAAGGTGATCAACGTTAGGCGACGCGAATGACAGTGTTACGATCTAGAATCGTCAACAGACCGTAGAGAGAATACAATTTTAAAAGGATATTAAAAAATGACCCAATGTGTTGAACATGATGTACATATATGATAAATTTTCGTGGCACGATAAAATATATCGAGCAAAGATTGAAAATTTCAAAAAGCGTTCTGTTACAAAAGTTTCGATGCAATTAATGTCAAATAAAAAATCATGAAAGTCCATACTAAGTTAATTCTAAAAATGTATCAAAGTAATATTAAAATATACTAAAATATGTGTGTGTGTTATTATAATATAGATCAATATTATAATAAATATATGAAGTATATTAAAATATCTCAGCTATGTAAGCTTAAATGCTCCGGCTTGTATTTTTTATAGAAATAGGTTTAGTAACGGTTAATATTTACATATATATAAACTTAATTTTATTTTAATTTATATCTAATTAAGAAAATTACATAGAATTATTATTTATGAGAATAATTATTAACTTATCATCGCGATAACATGACATAACGAAATTTTGAAGTGAGAACCTAAGGAAAAACTGCGAGTCCATGATTTACTGCTTCTAAAATAAAGGATTCCATCGCAAGATTATCCAGAGATCTCGATCTTACGCTCGAATATACCTTTTTTACCTCTCTCTACTACCCTCTTATCCTCTCATTCCCGTAATAAGGATTTCACTGCGTCTTGTCAAGCGAATCTCGCCCGACGTGTCGCTCTTCTATCCCTCTTTCCTTTGCCAATAGCGCGACAAAGAGAACTCTTTTACCGGATGATGAGTTCTCGAATCGGGAAGCGCCACGAGAAAAGCAGGTATCGATGACACTGACATTTTCCGCACCATCGTCCGCCTTTACATAAGACACGAGAATGGTTCGCGCGTGTGTACGTGCGCGCGCGCACACACGTTTGACGCGAGAAGATCTGTGATCTCTCTCTTTCTCACGCGACCCTTACCAATACGAGTACGAAACGAGTAAGGGCTAATAACGGGGCCCCGGTAAGTCCCATTCTGATGCTTTGTGAAGGCGAGCTCTCCGCTCGGTAGCCGAGTCTCATGCCTCGTCCCCCTTCGTCCCCCGCCGTCGCCACGCCATGGCCGGTCCCTTCTTCGCATCTCACCCTCACTTCTTTTTCTCTTCCTCCTTTTCGACCTGCTCCTTCCATCTCGCCTCTTCCCGCCGTATCATGGCTTCGGTACACGCTGCACCATCGTAGAGGGCTATTGAGGGCTTAAGCTGTCGGCGTGTGGCTCGCTACATCCTTTTCATCTCCGCCGCCACGACAAAGCCGCGAGCGGCTCGCGGCCGCAGCCTTTACCGGTTCCCGAGCACTTCACCGTTTCACAGAGTATCGGCCGCTCCGAATTCTATTACAGCACAGACGCGGTTCGATAATACACATGCAAGTTTCTGAGCTTAGCGTCGTTTTATTTCGGCAGCGACGTTCACACCTTTAATGGCCATCATTACGCATATATAACGTACGATAATTACAGCTTTCGAGAATATGTTTACTGCCCTATGGTGATACATGACGATATTTTGCAATCTATGCATCCAACTTTGTGTCTGCGTAATATAATGGTCACATATAACTGATGAGCTGAGAATTGTTAAGAGCTCATCGACTTTAATTTCGCGAATCATCATTCATAATCGTAGCGTGCGATCTATGACAGAAAAACGGTAATCGACCTTGAGAAATTTCGCGCGTCTAGTAAAATCAACAGAGTTTTATTAAAAGCTTAATTAATCGTTCTTTGCTATCCGTTTTCCTGTCATCGATTGCAACGCCGATCGAATGATTGGCCTAATTGCTGGATCGACCGGCGAACCGTAGGTCAACTGCTTCATTGACCGAACAGCATTGCAAGAAATAGTTCTCGGTGTCACGACCACATTCGCCGTTACTTCCCGGAATAATAGTCGGCAAAAGAGACTGTGAGCTAGTTTGCTCAATAACAAAAACGGCGTTTCTCTTATATTGTTAGATTTATTCTCTTTTACCCTTAATTTAACCGTCAATGAAAGCAATGGCTTTTCAGGAACATTTTCATCCGACAAATTGATCTCTCAAAAAAAGCTAATGCTATAATAATTCGCTTTAAATCTTCTCTCTGCCTCATAGTATTTCCATAAGTATTTCTTTTTTTTTCTTTCCTAAGCGCGTAATCTCAGGAATGGAGCAGTCATTGATGCGGTCCCAGTGATAGAGACGAAAGCGATAATAGCGGCGATGAAAAAGCAAGAGATAAAAAAAATTAAGGGGAGCCGGGAAGCAAAAATATTGCAGGAAGAGTCGACAGCAGAAGAAGTCGTCTCATGTGGTCATATCATAACCGGCGGGCCAAACAGCGTGAGTGGTTTTAAGCGGCGACGAAAAGGAGGAGAAATGCTTCGAAGTATGGTTCAAGGAGGGTCGACGGGAAGAGGGGAGATTCAGCGGGGGTCCATATTACAGCTCATTTAGCAGCGGGGTCCTGTGCCCCTTTCTTCGGCGCCCCGAGAGATCCGCTCGGTCCAGAACAGGTCCGCGGACCTACGGCAAAGATGAGCCCGTTTCGTTCCCATAAAGAGAGTGCCGGATCTCCCGGCACTTAGAACTTTCCACCGCTAAATAGTCCATCTGTTTTTATCTAGATATGTTATTCATACGCGATATCGCGCGTAGGGAAAATGTTGACATCTTTCTTGACAGGTTCACTAAGAGATGTAATAAACGATTGTACAATTTTGTAATAAAATTATGTAGATTCTTATTCAAGAGAGAGAAAACAGTTATATGCAAATCCATATTTAATTAAGAGATATCGAAAAATGTATATAAGAAATAATTTATAGATAATACATATAAAGGAATAAATGTCAGAACAACAAGATGTAACGATCAAAATTTTACGTTTGTGAATCCTGAGATATTACGTTCCGTCGTTGCATCTTTCGTATGTCATTTCCACGAGAGAGAAATTTTGAGTGACCAACACCAGACGAAGAAGCGTAGGAAGAGCAGCGGGGGAAGTTGGAACGTGGCGGGACGCGGGAGGAGGGAACGGGTGTTACCGACTCGTGACCAACACAGACGCGAAATAGCCAGTAATTTATGGGTGAGACTAATTACTAGGGAATGCAGCTCCTTCGACTCTCCTCTGTTCCTAAGACCGCAACTGCACCAGACCAGTTTTCAGAGATGAGGAGAGTCGCTTCTCTTATCCCGCCATCTCTTTCGCTCTCTTTCTTTATCGTCCTAATTCGTCCCTTCGCCCTACCCTTCTTGCACCCCTTTGCGAGCGTTTATGCGCTTGAACTCGCATATTAATTCTGCGATTACACCCATCATTTCTTACTGCTAAATGATTTATTTGTTTTCACATCTCTGTACATCGGACAGAGTATAATATTTACAATATGCTTTATTTCTACAGAAATACGCACATCAAACTCACGAAATTTCAAAAATATGGATTAACTATTTAATAATAAAAATCAATATAAAAAAAAATTTCAATATATTTTTTTAAATTAAATCAATCAATTTGGCTTAAATACAATCTCGCCAATGATCGTAAGCTTGACTTAATTTGTTAAACAACAAATAAAAAAAATTGAAACAAATTTTAGAAGGGATCTAGGAAAAAGGCAGGTGTCAATATCCAACTAGAATAATAAATTGAAAAAAGAGGCGGTTCGTGTTCTCACGGAGTAATATACCCGGAGAAAAGTATTAGAACAATCGTCATCGGACATCATTTGTACATTAGCCCGAACCGGTAATTTGGATTGCGCTCGGTGCACCCGGTGCAACGCGATTCCTATTCGTTAAATGCCATTATCCGTTTCACCTGAACATCCGGTCGCCGCATGAGTCGTGAATTCCTGAGAACCTGCTCGAACACGCTGCCGTTGCTTGCTCGAAACGATAGAGGCGGACCGGCGTTATAGAGGGAGGAACAGAATCTTTTATTATGACGAGAATATCGAGTGGAAGGGGGAGAGAAGGAGAGAGAGAAAGGTGGAAAAAAAAAGGGACGAGACACGCTAATGTACACGCGCGATGTGTGAGCGCGCCTCGACAAAGCTGCAGAATGTTCCATGGCCCGATTTTTTTCAATCCCGATTCTCGCTGTATCCTCGCTGTTCTGCATGCCGCTTGGCCGATGGCACGCTAGGCATTCGGGGCAAGTAATACGAGTGGATCGTTATAACGACCGAAGTCACGGGTGTCTGGTAATCAATTCGGCTAATTGACTGCACGAGAATGGCAAGAGTTTTCGCCTAGCTCCGCTACTAATGATCTGGACTTTGCGGAATGGATTTTGTGGATACGTTCTCGGATTATCGAGAGGATCGTTGCATTTTTACATATTGCTGGCATCGATCTCAGCGCGCGTTAACTCCATATATTATTTAAAAAAAAACTTACACAGAAATTTAAATAAATGATTCAAAGTTGAACATCTTTTCTTGACATTTGATATTATGTAAATTTTTTTTATATTGACATTTATTTAAGATAAGCAACAAATGAAAAAAAAATCTTTAAAAGAAAGGGCGAAACAAATTGTTAAATATATTGTAGATATTTATATTTAGATTTTATAAAGAGAAGCATAATTGCGAAAAAAAAAAAATAAAAAAAATTGCTTTATGAGATAATAAGCATGCACTGATAGCATCTCAAGAACGATTTATCGTGTTTTAGAGATCTAATCTATTTTCTTTTTTGTCAAAGAACTTCTCCGAAACATATTCTGCAACAGAAACCACACGCATCTTTCGCATCAATTTTACGTACACGTCATAACTTGGAGTAGTAACAGAATTATCTGTGAAATCTTAAAAGCAATCTTGACCCTAACCGAATCTATGAACGAACGGAGAAACGAGGTGAACAACGGCGCGAGGATAAGGAAGAGGGAATGGGATGAAGGGGGATCAGTAGACATTTTTTGCCACGAATTTCGCAAGGCCGCGTCGCAGACGGTCGAGCTGGGCCTTGTGATCGAGCAGTGGGTCCAGAAGCATGGTTGAGACCAATGGTGTGTCATCGGTCCCACGACAAAGAAACAGTGGAACGAAGCGAATCCGTCTGTTTTTCTGTATCGTGACGTTTCGCCGATTTATTACGCGTCTCACTCTATCATCCACCTTCCAATATCCTTTCAAATCTTTGCAGTCGTCGATTCGCGTTAAGACATACGATCTCCAGCCAACGTTCTCTTCTTCTAGAAAAGACATTTTTCAAAGCATGAAAGAGACTGCGAAACGCGCGACTTGCACTTAGAATCACTTAATGATAGGTTATCGGAATAATCAGATATTAGAAATCGAAGCTGGATATATCGAGATGTTACTGGAGATCGATGCGCTTTTCTCGCAATGTCGGAATCTATCTATCTCATTCGGTAATAATATTTTTTTCCTAATTACCGAAGGCATTTACAGCAAACTGTTGCGAAATAACTTTGTGGTAGCGTCATTAGTACGCAGCAGATACCAATCGACGGACCGTTTCTGCGGATAATAAGCAAGCTCTTTTACCAAGATAGAAACCGATTCGAATCTCGAATAGGCATTTACAGCTCGGCGCATTTCGCGATCGAAGTGGGTAAACAGATGCCCGAGTAAACGCACCGTAGCGATTACACAGCTTACGGTCTCGAGATACGCGCTACAAAATAGTTTTCCTAATTCCCTCTATGTTTCTTTCTACTCCTTTCTCATTTACTTTCGTATTATATATCTCCCTCTTTTTCTCTGACACGAGTTTCTACAATGATAATTACGAGGCGACTCGGCTCGTAAATTTCAAATAAGCTAAACGCAACTGCGAACGTCGCGTGCCTACTTTCTATTTCCCATAAGATCTCCCGTTTATAATGTATGCGAACAGATATAGATACGTTTCGATCTATGGTGAAGGATCGGAGGGAACAAAGAAGTGGAGGATAAGCCGGCTGACCCGACCGAGCTAGGTGACTTCATGTACGCAGCGTGTTCTCCACTTGTTCCATGGTCGACATTGCCATTTAAATCTCTCTCATTCTATTTCTCCTCTCCTTTTTACACGATATTATTGCCGTGACCGAGCTTTCGATTCTCGTATATATTCTGGCCGCTATATTGCTCGTAAATAATTCATCAGTTTACGGACACAGAAATTTAGAATTTTTCTTGAAGAAAGACAATTTTTATTCAATCTTTATCTTTGTTAATTCTTGATAAAAATATGCCTTTTTATAGAAAAGTAAATCAATATGTCTCTTTCTTTAATAATATGAATATATAAAAATATTAATTGTTATAATTTTTTATTTAAATATTTTAAGAATCTTAAAATAAAATCTCTAGAATATAATATATATTTCTAATATGTATAATATATCTCTGGAACATTATCATATATCTCTTTTATTGCATTATTTTCCACGATAATATAAAATAAATCATTATCGCAGAGATAAATGAGCAATAAATTCAACCACAACAATAACAAACACAAAATAAATAAATTATATATCATTCACCTTCTATAGTTGTCCCGCCGTCGGCTGATGACTTCCCGGGCTTTCTTTTCTCTCTCTTGTTCATTCTTTCCTACTTCTTCGTAACACTCACATAATACTGATTTGCGACACCACGGTTAATTATTATCATTCGTTCATTAATCACTAGAATACGATGATCGCTCAACCCCATTTCCGTTAATCGCAAGCGACACACGCATTATTACATACATATACATATAAAGGCAAGTTATCGAAGCAAGTATTTTGCGTCGGGATATATCTATATACACATGCGTATTCTATGCAGGCGATGTCTAACATATAATATACATTGCCTTATATTCACGAAATAAACATATTATTAATAAATGGTTAATATATCAAGATTTTAAATTATTTGGATTAAGAATTAATTAATCGTGCGGAAATAGGTTAATCGCGGCTAATCGCAAACTTTTACGATCATAGCAAATCATCGCGATATTGTAAAGATATTCTATTCTCTGAATTTCTTAAATTAATTATTAAATAATAGATGTATCACGTCTGTTGGGATTAATCGCGCGGAAATTAATTTCAGAAATAACTGACAATCGCTAATTTCTATAATCAATAAGAATATTCGCTATGGTGATAACATCTCCGATCATATTTCTCGCGATCACGTTTCGAAGTGAAATGCGACACACAGAGCGACTTACGCCGCTACCTGCTCTCTCGTGTCTCGCCGCGTGAATGACAAGGTCACGGCACATGCCATGTTATTATTTATACATATACCGAAATACCAGGAGGTCGACAAATATATTAAAACTTGTAGGAGTAAGAGACATCAAACGCGATCATTATCTACAAACAATTAGAACATCATCATGCGTAATTAATTACCTGTTGTAAGCGAAATAATACACACGAATCGACGAAGCAAAATATTAAAATAATAAAAAGTGATACACCCTTTGTTAATAATTTGAAATTTAATATCTTGTGTTACTTTTTGCGGTTTTATTCTGGAAATGATAAGTAAATTATACATATGATATAATAATATGTAAATTAGACATATATTTAAATACGTGTGTACACGATTACACTTTGCACTACTCTTTAAAATATTTTTCCTGATAATAATTTCTTTATAATGTGGCATCTTTTTAATATATACGTCAGAATCGACGACGATCAAAAAAAAATTTTAACTTGATTAATATATTAGCAACCGATTAACACGGAATATAGAAATTTCTTCCTCGTTCGCGTGTTGTCAATCGAGGTTTCGTGACCGAATCTGTTTGTGTGTCTCGCTAGAAGCTTAAGATGTGTCTCGGACCCATCAAAAGCGGGCCTGAGTCCGAGCCGGCGTTATAATTTGAGGCGGTTTCAGGGAGGTCCTGGGCCCGAAGCCCAAGAGGGCCCAGTTCAATGAAGTCATCAGCTAGCTCGGCCTGTGTGCGGCGCTCTGTTATTATGCCGCGGTACCGCGGCACCATGCTCGCTCCTTCCTTCCTCCTTCGCAACAGCTACGTCGATTCTTTTGAATATTCCACGTTTATGGATTTCGCGCGTTTAAATCTTTGAATTATGAAAATCGGATTCATTACGGCAAAAGGCTACAAAGCCTCGATCAATTAAATATCCGATAATATATACTTTCGTAAATAAAGTTAAAATAAGGGCGCCACAAAAATTTCGTAAAAAATTTTTATCGGTTATACATTATAAATTATCTCTAATATATGAGTATTATGTACACAATTTCATGAAATAATATAGCAATATAGCAGTAGAATGAAAAAAAAGAAAATAAGATACAAAATTGCGTGTGTTGAATTATTAAAATGAGTTTAATGAAAAAAAAAAAAGAGAGAAAATACAGAGGATATATTTTACACATTACTTTGTTTTGCCAATTGTAAGATATGCATGTAAATATAAAATACTGTATATCTATCTAGCCTCTAATATAATTTACGCTAACAATATGTGAGAAATGCACATGCAACTTTCGATCTCAGCGAGTCAGAAACGTTTACTCAGGAAAGAGAAGCAGATATCTCCTCGAATGATCAGCTGTAGCGATAACTTATGTCTATATATTCGACTTAACTAATAGCAAACTGTTCTCTCTTGGGTGGGATCGAAAGAGAAAAGCGAGGCGATACGGCAGGTAGTTCCTTATTAAAAATTCCTGCGGCAATAGTCACTGTATTAGTCTTGATAACATAGCCGATAACGACGCGCCCAACAGCGGGCGAAGTATGCGGAAGCGACGATTAAAGGGGTACCGTAAAACGATTGGAAACCCGAGGGAAATATGGATAAACACAGGCAGGTTCTCCAACGACAGATTGGAAGCCGGCAATGGGAGAGAGATAAGCTCTCTCCGGGAGGGTAAATACATATACAGGCACTATACGAATCCTAATCTCATGGCAGTAAGGTCAACCGAGGGTTTCTTTTACAATCGTGGCCGGGATCCAATTAGATCCGAAGTTCTTAATCCGTTTATCAACTGCGCCATGATGCACGACTCGCTTCCATCGGAACGGATAAAAGAAACTTCGTGGATTAGGTGGTGAGAAGAGATGGAACGACGATTAACGGTGGAAATAAATTGTCATGTTTGCCTCTCAGTAACGAGAATTGATTATTTGTCATGTGTAAAGTTACGCTACACGCTGATAAATATGCTCCAATTTGAGTAATCTCAGAACAATTTTAGTGTGAAACTGGTGATCCATCGATGTATAAAATTTAGAATTTGAGTAATTCGCAAAAATACTATTTTTATATTCACATTTAAACCGTAAATATTAAACGATTCTGTTTTCTTCACACAAATTGTATTACATATATTCTTTTATTTCATTAAAGAGATAAGAAAAAAATTCAAAATTTTGATTGATAAATGCATCTTGTTTTTTGAATTGACCATATTATTTTTTTAAGCGCATTAAATTCTTACCAATCAATTATGAATTACTATCTAGTTACAATTTTGTTTATGTCAACTAACACATTTTCTAAAAATAAAAATTTTTTTATATACTTTTGATATTTAAATCTTTATTTGAAAATAAAAAAAATGCATTTATAATGACGTCGAATATATATGTAAATAGTCTTATATTATATATAGTATATATAATGCAATCAATGTAATATTCTTTCATCGCATCCGACTACTGACAGTTACAAACTAATCCAGAAGTTACATCGCGTAGAAAAAGAAAGGAAGAAAGGAAGATCTTCGCACAGAAGATAGAGAAGGAAAAAACGCGGTCTGAAAGGAAAGGGCAAACAATTAAATGCCGGCGCAAACACCGGCAAATGCCGGCGTAACGATTGCGTTTATTCCCTCGCTGGGGGCTTTGTGGCGGGCGCGTTCGGTAAACCAAGCCCCACGGGGCCTTCGTGGGTCCCCATTAAACCCCTCTAAACGACCTCTTTTTTCTTCTTCTTTCCCGAGAGGACCGGCTAGCTGCTAGCCACCTACTCGTTCGGAGCTCGCCGCGAACGAATCCACGAGGCGAATCGCTGAATGCCGACGTAAAGCGCGCGATGGTAGCGTTGAAGCTTCCACTAATGACGCGCTGCATCCTCGGACAATGCGAGCGTAGTTGCGTCAGCAACAACGTGTTTTTATCCCGCAGGCCTGGCATAGGTCCCCCGCGTAAGCATCTCCCCGAAAAAGATTCCCACATAATACAAGATTATTAATGATCGATAGATAATGTTAGATATTAATTGCGAGCGATAATGTCGAGTGAGTACAAAGTTAAAATATCTTAAAATATTTTTAATGTGTATTATATGAGAAATTAAGAAAACTACTAGCTTATCATTTTAATTCTTAATGTAAAATTTAATAAGTTTACTATCATGCAAGATATGCTGTCATTTGCAATTGAACAAGAAAAATTAATGTAACATATTGGAGACTATAAACAAATCTGAAATCATTATATCGCTAAATTTTAATAAAGTAAAAGAATGTTAAATATTATTGCTTTTGATAAAGAAAAATGAATAATTCCGTGACTCGAGTGATTGTTGAAAACATACAAATGTTGCGTATACTTTAACGTAAAAAATCAAATCACTCGAACGATTGTGGTTGAAAGTGTTTTGTGGAGTTGTAAACATCTACGATTTGTTTTGAAATGAAAACGCATTAGTTTCACGAGAGACAGTCAAAACCCAGCAAAGTTTCAAGACACGCGAGGTTAAAGATAAAAAACAACAAACAGGAAGAAGAGAGCGAGGAGGAGAAGAAAGAGAACGGAGAGAAAGATCTCTTACTCATCGCGAGGACTCCGCTGCCTCCCTCATCGACGGGCCCCGTTGCACCGTGGGGGCCTCCGGCACGGCATTCGTGTGGATATTAGGGCGATTGTCGTGCCTGATTCGGTACGGTCTTGAAATAAGGCCCCCGCGGGCTGACAGCGGCAAGGGGCCCCTCGTACAAAGCCGGGTAACGGGGCCCACCCTTCGACTCTTCTGCACGAGTTCTTCTCCCTCCTCTTCACCCTGACACCTCCGAGCAGCCTAATCTGCCTCTCTTTCCAAGCTTCTTTCTCTTCTCTTTTGTTTCTCGATCCGCGACACACACACACACGATTGCGATATTTTCAACAGTAATGTTAGAAATAGAACGACTCCATTGTTCGAAACCTATTATAATTTGTCTCGCTTTCTCGTAGCACGCGTCTTTAATTAAATACATGTAAGTCTTTTAATATCTTCGAGAGTGATCGCAATATTATATCATTGATTTATCGGTGATTTTCGACACGGGCCATAGTGGAAACGCTTGATCGATGAAATTAACTAGCCAGTAAAAAATCAAAACACAATTACGCGACATCTTCCGGAAGATCAAACGATCAGAACGATCTGTGAGGATCGTGAAGATTGGAGGTGATGGTAGCTCCTTCCGCGACTTCAGAACCTCTCTCGGAGGTCCACTCTCGTTTCATCTCTCTTCCTCGCGCGGCCTCACCAGATTCTGTATCATCCTCCCGGCCGGTGTACCAGTCGGCATCGTGTGAAGTCCGGCCGAGCTATTATATCCCCCTTGACCGCCTTCGAGGTGTATATACTATCCAGGCATCTTCAGGCACACATACACACCGCGCGAGGACGAAGAGATGCGAGAGAGGAGTTCTCTTTATATCTTTCTCGCTCTCGCTCTCCTCTTCTCTCACCCGTTAATCTCTCTCTTCGGTCCCTCCTCCTCTCTCGCTTGTACCTATTCGTAGAGGCGAAAGAGAATAAGACAGAAGAAAGAAGGAAGAGTGCGTGCTGCATCGCGAAGCCGAGAGGTGTCGGGGTCCGCATTAAGGGGGCGGTACGCCTCGAAGAGGCCCCGAATTATGACGTCACGGACCGCACACGACGCGATCAGGTGAGCCGAATACAAAATGGATTGTTAATTACGGGGCCCTCCTCCCCCTCCAATCGCCACGGTGGCCATCACTTACCTCAGCCTATTTCAGCGAGGCTCTATCCGTCTTAGATGTAATATCTGTTTTCCACTAAAGACATAAAGACGATCAGTGCGATGATATTAAGAGGCGCGGACATCTATATTAATATATTAACCTACACAAATAATTTAACAGGAAATATGCGCGTATCAGTATAATTCATTGTTAATAAATCATCCCTTACTCTATACTTATTTTTTTTTTTCAAAAAATTAATTATAAATAGTATAAGTTTTTGCAAGAGCACAAAATTATTTTTTCGTAGAGAATTTTATATACCTACTTTTTACCTACCACTATCTATCTAAAAAGATTATTTTATCTGTAAAAAGATTAACTTTACCAATATTAATTTTTTATTGACATTTGCAAAGAGTTACAATTTCTATAGAGAATATATTTCGAAACCTCCTTGATACAAGTGTTTATCAAAGTGTCGTTATCGTCGCTGGAAACGCGATTCCTCGAGTCTGTTGTATCCGTAAAAACACTCATCTCGAGCAATTCGATTTATTGCTGGGATCATAAAGATACCATGTGTTACGTCGACACCGAAGAAACACGCTCCAGGCAAGGAGAAAGAGAATGGCGGTCAAAGGAATGCTTGGCTAGGGAGGAGGCAAGATCAACGGAGAAAGGAGTCATCAAATTCATTAGATCCACTCTCACGGGCGAACATTAACGAACTCAAACGTATGCTCAGCAGGCCATGCCATTCTAGTGGACGGCAGAATCATCCGGTCGATTATGAGATAATCCTGCTCCAAAAAATAAAGAGTAGGACACGGAAAGAGAGAAAAAAAGACAGAGAGAGCAGGAAGGGCAGAAAGCGGGTGGAGAAAGAAGGATTGAGAGAGGGAGTTTAAAGAGAGAAAAGAAAAAGAAAAAAATAACGTCTTTCGAAACGATCATCAGGTATATCGAAAGAGAACTGTAACGTGTGTGAAAAGAAAGATACGCATATAGATGCCAGGAGAATCCGAAAAGGAAAACTAAGAAAAATGGAAAAGCGACTACGGAGAAGTGAGGAACCCACTTTCATTCATAAAATTCTTTATTTCGGCAAAATCTTTCAAAAATCGATTTCTACAAGATGGGAAACAATGTTAAATATTTCCCACGACTGTTCATCTCGTAGGTGGTCGGTGCATTGTGAGCTTTTGCATTACACAGCGTATCGCGCGATGAATTCACACGAAAGAAAGTGTCATTATAAGCATCGCCGCGTTCGATCGTTGCATTTATGATAAAGATCTTAATTACGCTGTTTCGTCAAACGAGATTTTAAATGTCATCGTTTTAATTTCTTCGATGATATTGATTCATCATGAAAGTCGTTTTAATATTTGATATTTAACGTTAAACCAATTAGTACAAATCAGAGAAGACAGTTGCAGATTACAATGCAAAATTAAAAACTAAAAATTTCATAATGTAATTGGCATCCAAATTTTAATCTGGCATCACAAAGATATTTTGAAGTTATTTAATATTGCATTGCAATTTGATGGCATAACACTCATGACAGCAAACAAAACATCTAATTGCTTTTTAATTAAACTTAAAAATATAACAATATTAAGTTTTTTTATATATTATAAATTTTTATAACCTTTATGATTAAAGATAATAAATATAATATTATATTATAAAAATTTATTTATGTGCAGAAAATTTATTATAAAAATAAATAAATAAATTTGAATATCTGAATAAAGTTTAACTATACAAACTCATCGAGAATCTATCATGGAACAGAAAAATCATACATTAGAAACGGTGATATGATAAATCCGCATTAACGATAAAACATCGATTACTTCCTGACTAGGCGAAGACGTGGTAGCGTGAGAAAAGGTCAAGTATTGTGCCTGAAACGAATCGTAGATTGATCCAATCTGCGTATAATCTGCCACCGATGTATCCACGAACCGCCAATATGAGGCACGTAACTATCCTTAATCGATTCGCGGATCAACACGCGATAATAATCAACTGCCTCTTGGAGCTGCGAGTTTCTACTCTCTGACATTTTACCTTATACGTGAAATCACTTCGAAATGTTATGCTACTGTACGTGCTATTCTGAAATTTCTAATCATCGACATATTCATGTATATTATCTATCATTTTGATGTAACGTGCTTGAATTATGCATTGCTTCATCTAACGCTACATCTTCGCTATGATTGCGAAATCACTTATAAAGTCTAGCATATAATTATATTTATTAGTATGAAAATCATGTAGTCGACAAAATTCATTTTTATTTCCACATTTCAAGAATAAAATAATAAATATATATATTTCAGCACAGATAAACTATATCAACCGTCAATTGATATAAATCAAAAAAATAAATTGTTGGTTACGTAAATTTCATATTAATAAAGATAACCATATATTTGCATTATAATTGATTTCGTATAAAAAACTATAAGTTGTCGTGTTAACAAAAATGGATGATAAAATGGATAAATCTCATATTTATAATTTATAATTTACATTTATATTATTATATTATTATTTATATTATTTAAAATTGTGGCATATCATTGTTTTGATTGGTATCACGTACTTTAAAAAAAGCAACGATTATCGCGCAATTATAGAGAATATCATTATCGTACGACAATCATCTTTATCGCTACTAGTTAAACCTGTTATTCCGTTATATCGATTAAGTAATCGCGGTGATCGCGCGGTTTGAAATATTACATAATATAATTTATCGTGATCGCTAAAGTAAGCTAATTATCTCATTTAAAAGGTGCAATTACTTATTTATCACCGATATTGCCCCATCATCGCGCCTATTGGCTTTACGACAATCTCGCGACGTTACAGTCATACTTAAAAAAACGGCCGGTACAATAAATATAGCCGGCAGCTAATAACCGCCGGTTGATTATGTGCACAAATTCGCATATTGGATTCGCCATCCGTATAAGCGTAACGAAGGCGACTTGGGCGGCGGTGGAAATCCAGGGAGCGAACCCTGTCCCATACAAATGAGTATTTATGAACCCGTCGCGGCTCTATATTATGCCTCATTTTGCCGTAGGATCGATTAGCTCTAATCGTGACATATAAACAAAACGTTAATAAACGCCGATCTCCGGCTCTTTTCGCGCGAGCAAGAAAGAAAAGTAATAGGAAAGAGAAAGATCGCTTGTTTGAAGTATGTTCCACGCTTACGTATACCTATACGCATATGTATGCGTAAAAATATGTATATATATATTCGTCGCGCGAGACACGTGTTTTTTACACACGCATATAGATGCATGTGAACCTTAATTGAGGCATCGATCGATTGTCATTATTGCATTTTTTAAATTATTTAAATATATCTTTAGACGTACGAGTATAAAGCAGATTGATCTATATGAAAGAATCTAGTCCCGAAATTTAAGGATATAATATAATTTTAATTTTACAAATGTAATTTTTATAAATTTTCGCAAAAAATTGTAAGACTATAAATTACACTAGACGATATTATTTTTTAATTTTTAAGAATTTTGTGCAACAATAATAACAGGTAACAAACTGCTATTGTATATTTTGACGCATAAAAAATCATTTCCAACAAACTCGATATTAATAAAATTGGTTATTCTCTCGTGTGATTGTACGCAAAAAGACAGACGTAATTTAAACCAGTCAAAAGACAGATTGGTCCAAGAGAAATACGAGAAGACAAATTAATTCACGGGTATCTAATAGCCTCAGATAGAGGTATATTAATAGAAGCACACACATCGAGATATCGATTACTGTCGCGACCTACGAGCTCTTAAATAAATAATTAAAGAACGCGCAAAAGATAATCTCTGCGACTGCGGTCATCGTTTACAAGTTTTGTAAACGTGAAGGCGTCACAATGATATAGAAGCGTTTTATGATCAAAATGATTTAAGAGAAAGTTAGAATATACAACAGAGTATGCAACAGAATATACTATTTAAAGTATACAATACGAACTTTGTTTTAACTTTAATCACATTATATAATTAGGTAATATATCTGTATATTAAGTCATTATTAAGATTTTGATTCTATTTGAAAGTTGATCATTAAGTCAAATACAGTGAAATTATTAATACATTGATTTTAATGCTTAAAGTTCAGATTAAAATAAATAAATTAGTATAAAAAAAGATAAAATATTTTTAAAATCTATCCAAAGCTAATTTGATTGAGAAATTAATATATAGTAATCTATTTTGTAATAATAATATCACGATAATTTTAAGGAATACAATTAATATCAATTTATTTTATTTGTCAAATCCTATATTAACAAAAAAATTTTTTCTAATTTTTTTACATCTAATATCTTATCGCATTGTGCAAACTTTATTGGAAAAAACACTAAATTACTAATCGTATTAAATAAAAAACACAACTTACGTAAAATCTATGTAAAAATCTCTGTAAGTAAAACCTCGCTCACAATCTCACGACAATCGATCTACCGGGATCGACAGATCAAGACGAGTCCCACGATTCCCCCGGGCACGCCCGAAGGCTCGTTCAACGATCGAGGAATCGCAGATCGCGATCGACATCCAGCGAGATTCACGAAGAAACGCGTTTACCTCGAGAGCGCACACGTGATTGCACGGGTGGTCTCTCCTCGATCGAGATCTGCACTTTAAATCGTTGGAAGCTTAAAGTACAATGTGGTACGTTTTGACTTGGTAATGAACTTCTTTGCCACGTATCGCTCGCCATCAATTTTTGTTACCGCGCCGATATGACAGTAATGTTATGAGAGACGAGATATTCGATTAACTTGTAAACAAAAATAGAGAGAGAGAAGGAGACTTTGTAATATTTACTATGTTTAAATATTATTTTTCACTGTTATATTGACAAAAATCTAGTTTGTTTATATTAATGTTGATATTCACGTGCTCTAAATAAAGATACAAAATTATCATATAAATCGTTATTTATAGCGCTGTCGAAACAGAGATCATCGCGGATCACATTGGGAGACCCACCGCGCAGCCGCGCAGGAAGTCTCGTCGATCTTTTCGTGGCACTCGATCGCACGGGAGGGAAGAGAGTGAGGGGAGAGATCGGAGATCGGCTCTCACCGATCATTGCCATCAAGAGATACCTGAATAATAGAGCCGCATCATCGTATTTAATAATCGTACAATGGAAGACGTGACGCGATAAGATCGCGATCGTTTCGGTGGACGGACGAGCCCTCGATAAGTTGGCCGCTCATAATAACGCAATTAACACTTCTTTATTCGATTAATTTTCGTCTCGCTCGTCTCGGTGAATCGTCGCGAATCGCAGCAACAGCACACAAAGAAAAAAATGGCTTCGCGATGCGATCTTGCAATATGCCTATATATAATGGATCTTAAGATATAATTTAAACTTAATAAAAAACATATTTCTTTTTCCAAAAAAAAAAAAAAATACGCCTCTCTCTTCTATGTATCAGTATTTTTCCATTTTTCAATTTTGCCGCGTGAATTGTAAATTCTTATTCCGTGCTATTAATAATTCAGTGGTCTTGTTAAGGTTTGCAAAATATAATATATATATGTAAAATCTAAAAAAAAAAAATTTTTTTTAATCTTGAAATTTTCTCGTTAACATAAAATTTACATAAATGAAGTAAATTGTAACTAATGTATCCCTGTCGAAATTGTCATATTATTATCACCAAGTAGATTAATACATTTTAATTTTTCGATAAATTCGCTTTGTGGATAGATTTTATAATTATTTTAATCAAAATTTAAATATTAAAATCAAACTAATAATGATTTCATCTTATTCAATTGTAACGTGTTTTAATAAAACAATACATAATTAAAACATGTTCCAATCATGAAAACATGCGACATTTATATTATTCGTATTCTTAAATCGAGAAAAAACGATCGATGTTATATTTCAAAACACTATTTGATCAATTTTTTTACTTTTTGATAACGCTAAGAATGAAATAATATGATTCCTATATGCTTGGATAATGTTAAAATGATTTCTCGCGCTGTACGAATGCTCCGAAAGATCAATGTGAAAAGGGGAGAGAAAGTGGCACGGTTACGCGACAGTGCACCGACAAACATACTAAGTTCTCGATAAGGATTGTATATGCGAAGTGTGCTCAAAATATTGTCGTCGCGAAAAATTAAGAGGATACGTGCCAATAAAAGGAGCACAGCCGATAAATGTGCTCGTATCGTGAGCTTATCGGGCCGCGAACGGCTGCAAATCCTGTCGGACTGAGTGTCTCCTGTCAAATGGAACATAAAGTACTTATATTATATTAGCTAATATATTTCTCTCCGTAATTCCCGAACACCCTAAAGTGCCTGATACACTGACGAGGCTTGGACCCGGTTGATTACGATCGTTTACGAGCGCTAAATCATTCGGCGTCTCTTCTCCTTTTTCTCTTTATTTGCGAAATGTCATGATATCCCTAATCGCTGAAACCGGTAGTAAAACGCGATCGTTACTAGTCGCGACAAAGAAACCGCCACCTTTGAGAACAAACGAGCTAATAAAACCGCTTTACCGAGTCCCTTCCGTTTCGCCTGAAACCACGCAAAGCTACGCATGTTTTTCTCATCATACACTTAAAATTCCAGAAAAGTATGGAGAAGCGATTTCAGATACGCAACGGAAGAATACGACCGGTAATGTATACTACCGTGACGTTTAAATATTTTGCGATTAACTGTCGCGCAAATTTTTCGGACGAGCAAATATGAGAAGTCCCGTCTCTTAGAGTTTACATAAACTTTTATTAATGCATTAAATGCTACCGCGTTTTTCGGTTAATAAAATTTTTTTATCGTGTTGTATTTTCAGTAAAAAATTCA
Organism: Formica exsecta; assembly: GCF_003651465.1. Lineage (NCBI taxonomy): Eukaryota > Metazoa > Arthropoda > Insecta > Hymenoptera > Formicidae > Formica > Formica exsecta. Next base: position 1,266,561 of record NW_021848818.1, on the reverse strand, counting down.
TTAAACGATAATATATTATATATAATAGACAAAGAGAATACTCATGCTGTCTTTAATGCCTTTAGAATTATTCATTTTTTTTTTTTTTACGATCGTTTTCTTCCACCTTTCGAAATACGCTTAGAAAAATATCGGATGTATCAGTTAGATCGTTTTCTCATTTTTTGTTAAAAAACATAATCCTTCCTTTTTAAGAGTTTGTTTCACAATAAATGCGGATCTTTTCCTTTCATGTGTAAAATCATGGTCACAGCAGGAGACTAAACTTTCTGTCTCGGTAATGGGAGATGGATTGACGAAAGTGGATTAACAATTGATACCTCTTAGGCGCCGGTTTTATTATAAGCAACTGTCTAAATCCAACTGTCGCATTAACACATCTTAGCACGTTTCAATTGTTCCTTTCACAATAGCATAAATTTCACAATATCCGTTGTCCCATTGGCTCTTAGACCCATCATCGGATATCCCATATATACAATGACATAAGCGTCAATACTTCTGTTTTTCTTTCTTATTCCCACTTCTATTTACTCGCATAGTTAGAGGCTATATCTAAAAGTTGACATGACGTAGATAAACGCATCTCACGAGCACCCTCGGCGTGGGTGTCGTGATTCTAATCGGAATCTTGGCCGCAAGTAGAACAACGGCGATTAAGCTTCTCCGGGGCATACTTTCTCGACTGGCTCTAATCTCTCTTTCTCGTAGGTGGCTCCGGGAGAGATAATCATCGCTAGCCATAAGAGTCGCTGAGAAAGAACACTTTATCAACTTCAACCCTTTATACGATTTAAATCGCGCGACGATCCTTCGTTCTCGCATTTACCATGCCGGACACGCGATAGAGTAAAAAAAAACAAATTCGATGTTTTCCACAAAGTTTCAGATGATTCAACATCGACGATATGAATGTCATTAATGTGAAATAGCATTTTAAGAATTCTATATTTTATGGTATATGTGTGTGTGTGTGTGAGTTACCTTCTATCCTAACTTTCAATTTAAAATAATTTAAACTTTCTTATTTATAAATTAAATATATTTTCTTAAACATTTTTGATATATAAAATTTAGAATATAAAATAATATTAAAAATTAATAATGTTCATTTTTTACATGGCAGGTATAAGTATCATAATTGCTATATTCAAGGGGGGAGGGGGACTTTACGCGCAAAAACAAAATATACGCAAAATCCAGGCAAAAAATCTTAGGAATCCGTCGAAAATCGGTTGGAAAAACCACAATCCGACGTTTCACACGAGAATGGGTGAAACATTGCTTCGGGACACAAGATTACAAGGTTTAAAACGTCGGGCAACGATTGAAAAAATGTTTCGAGGCAGCGGAGGGAGGATAGGGATTCACAGTCGAGTAAAGAAGGTGCATACGGTGCTGGATATAGTAGTATACGGTCAAAGAATCCCCCCGGTACGCATACCAGTATAGCTATCGGCGAGTGCGAGATCCGACAGCTTCGGAGGTGGCAATGAGCCCGGGTCCCGCCTGCCGCCACACCCACACGCATATATCTTATTTTCCCTTTTTATTTATTCGGATTGCCGTTGGTCGAGGACCACTCTTCGAATCCCCATAGCTCGGTTGCCATAATAGGCAAGCATGGTGGCCCGCCGCCCGCAATGGCCCGCCGGCCTTCCTTCTCGCTCGCGGACTACTATTCTTCATCTGCGGATGCTTGGTGTGCATCCCGTTCGCGCGCTCGCCATCGATGAAAATGCTTTCAGAAATGCAACGATAAACTCGTTTGACAACCGTATCTATTTAAATCGTACTAATCGTTGACGATTGATTCTTTAACCGTAAATGAAAAACAGAAAAATACTACAATATTATATAATTTTTGAAATAAATTTGCCAACCATCGATTTATAATTGTGATCTGCTTTTTAATTTAAATATGTAATATTTTTATAGAACGTAATCTTTCTGAAAAAAATTTTCAGGAAGATGACTATCTATTTGCCATTGCAAAAGACAAATGACCGAGATAAAAATGAAGGAAAAATATTTGAATTATTTTGAAAATATTTACAAAGATTTGTCAAGAAAAAGTATTTTTTATTACAAAATAGGATTAGTTTAATGTTTCTCAAAATTACCATAAGGAAAGATGTATTTTGTAGTTTTGTATGCATTGTGTATATTTTTGTTTCTCAAAAATCTGCATTTTAGTGTTTTGGAACAAGTAAATAATGTATTAAAACAAGCTAACTCATTTGTCTTGTCATTCGAATATTTATAATTCAGGAACCATACAAATTGAAAACTTATATTTAGTGCTATTTTATTTCAAAAACAGATTCTCAGAATTCCTCTGTCTAAGGATCCAAGTTTATTTCCGTTTAACCGTTAAATCTCTGTTATCTCCCTTTTTATCCCCCGTTGAACCCTTAACTGCTTAACTAGTAAAAATAGATCTCCTTTTCCCGTGCATTTTTTTCGTGTAATTTTTTACAGCTTATTGTCGGATAAGAGCTAATCCATTTATGGCATGATCCTACTCTTCATGCGATGATTTACTTGAGTTGTAAACCGATCATCCGGTGATCGATACGAAAAGAAAAGAGCACGAACACGATATCGAGGTACATCGGTATACTCGCCGCGCCTTCTCTTTCTCCCTCTTGTGAAAAGGAAACACGGGTACACACGCGTGCACGCACACGGCACAATGCCGTGCAACAAAGAGAAACTCACAGCAGAGAATCATCCTTGAAAGATTCTTTCAACTGCTTAAGTCGTTACAGCGAAGATCGGTAGAAAGGATTTCTCGCGTATCGAAGCGTTCATTGTGCGTGTTGCATCCCGAAGAAAAAAAAAAAGACATCGAGACCGGAGACGTTGCGAAGAGACTTTGTTCTTGTTTCCTTTCTTAAGTACTGTGTTTTCTCGGCTGTGATTTTTCCCGATTTTTCTATAAACGCGCGTACACGCGTGGATGCATCCGAGGGGTAGCAGGATGAACGCGAGTCCTTCCGTCCAGGAGCTAGGAGGGTGCTCCCCCTACGACGAGCGTAAAACGTAAATGGGCGGAATCTCTATGATCCTCGAAAGCAGATTATTGGGGCTACTTTAACGAGCAGATCGACGCACGCTCGGACGCACTTCAACAAGTGCCTTTTAACGGAAAAACGACGGCGATGATACGTACGGCGTATCCGGCCTGTCGATCCTGCGATCGAGCGTTATACATTGCAATGGATACCTTTCCCCGATCGCCGCTGTTCATACCGCAGCGGTGCGCAGTGAAAATTATAATGTGTACCTGAGCTACCGTACTTCCTCCCGGCTAAAGAAAGCTTTCATCTCCTTAACGAATTTGAAGTCGACATTCTTTCAATGAAAATTTGACAAGTAATATTATTATAAAAAAAAGTTTCATGTTACAACAATATTAAGAAATATTAGACATTTCTCCAATTAAATTCCAATAATAAAAGCAGTATTATAATATAATATAAAGTATAAGATATATATTATTAGTCACTAGAGATTATGTACATACTGTTTTTTTCTCTCTTTCTCAAGTTAAAATTTTTATTAATGATATCAAATATACGTTGTTTGTTTGACGTTTTGCTTGTCTCTATAATTAGAAATATAAATCTTGAATCACTTTATAAAATAAGTCATTAGATATCGTTATTATTATAGTGCAATATCATGAGACTCTCGCGTGCGCCCAGCGGCCTCACACAAGAGATCTGCACTCTTTTATTCCTTTCCGGAACATTCATAATGTTGAGCGATCCTTTCAGCAGCTCGCTCCTGGCTTGTTCGCGTTGAAGCAACCTGCAAACGGGGTAACCGCGATACATTGAAGGATGGGGGCGTGACACGACAAACATCTGCGTAATTTTCTTCATTCATTCATTCTTCCGGGGTAGATAATGCATTTATTTAGACCGCCTATTAGTCGACATAATAGTTCATTTATGGAGCTCGCGATTACACGATTTTATTGAGTCCTATAATATAATTGTCAAAGAACTCCGCACTAAATTTTTCAAGACGAAAGCTAGAAACATCGAAGGATTAAGTTCTAGAATTTCTGCACATTACTCAAAGAAATTCTCCCCTTTTTTTCTAAATGACGTAGATCAATACGTCATAGAAAGATTATCCACGCAATTTGCTTATCGTGTAAAATATTTTAACTTTAAAATTAATTATTTTAAATTTGAAAGATACGATATAATTATGTTAAGATAAGAAAAGTTAAACGCATATTATTCGAAAATACTTGCAAATTAGCTGATTTTCTGCCGCATTTTTTCGTTTTTTAATCATATTTTTTAATTTATTAAAAATCTCCGCGTATATATTCTCCATAGATTTTCTTTACGTATAATGTGCAATAAAAATTGTTGTAAACAGAATTATTCTTGTTCAAACTTGTTTACAACCGTAGTAATAGACTTAAATGGCTATAACTCAACCTTTTCACATCGCTAGAAACGTTGGTTATTTGTGCCGCTGTAATAGCCACTGTGGAAAATTCTATGACAGTATGAATAAGCATTTTCTCTCAAGGAACATCGGAATTTTGAATTCATGGAAAAATCATTTAGCGACACAGTGCAAGACAAAGATTATATACTTGTTATCCTGACATTACCGACAATTCTCTGTATGATATCGTTTAAAAAATCCTTAATGTGCAATGACATCGCGCGCTTGCACTATGAAAGAAATATCTTTGCTACAGCGTATCCCGCTAATCGAATGAATGGAATTATTGGCCGTAAGCGAATCACAAAGTAATAAACGATGCTCTTCCCAACGCCATATATGCAAATTCACAGTTGACAATACCATACACTCGAAGGATTGACCAATCGATGTCTTTCACGCATCGTTAATGTATTGCCTCAATTTTCGAAGGAAAATATGCCACATATAATATTCTAACATCAATAGTATTTAAAATGTAAACATCACACACACACGCGGATTTATATTAAAAATATTATACTTTACATATTTCTATCTATATAAAAAAAGGTTGAAAAAAAAAGAATTAAAGAGGAAATAAAATATTCAAAGTGATTGCACATGCAAAGTTAACAAGAGACAAAATATTTGCACTAAAAAATTAGTGATATTCGATAAATTTTAAAATAAAATCTTACAATTTACATTTAAACAGATTGATTTATTTGCTTATTTGATAGCTGCATTGAAAGAGGATATATGTAAAAAACAAAGAATTTCTCTAGTACGCTTTTACGATCATTAAATGCATCGTCAATAATATGTTAACTAGCATCGATTATGTTTAGCAACTCATTCAGCATCGCGAACATTCTTAGCTCGCTAACGACGAAATCATGTCGAGCATTCGCTGGGGGAAACGTCAGCGTACCGTCTCCTTGACAAGACATAGGTATCTCCTGTACACATATAATAACGATCGAGAAATTTATTACGCCGCGAGTTTAAGCTGTTCGTGCAGATTATTGTAAATTATCTTATCTATCTCGCTCTTCTTATCCTTTAAACACGTCGTCATTCTTGTCAGCCCACACGCAATAGGTGAAAGTCTATAATTACGTACAGCTACTCATCCCACGCGAATAAACGAATTTTAATATCGTCCGTGAAAAATCGAGTATCCTTAACGCAGGTAGATGGAAGGCCTGTTATCATTATTATAAAGTGTATCGCGGATCGACTGTGTTCATCCCCATCGGCTCTTCCCCTGTCCCTGCCCATCCCTCGGAACTACAAAAGTTCGTCTCTCTACCGGTATGCATATTATTAAAACATTCCAGAGTGCTCCCCATGCTCGACATGCCCTGCGGGGGCGCCGGTGGGTTCATAACTTCTAGCGTATCCATGGCGAGCAAATCTCTCAAATTGTTAGCCATTGTCTCTTTTTTTCGTGCCTCATATCACCTTTTCTAGTAAATGTTCCAAGAAGAAACACTTTTCATAGCTTCCTTTCAGTTCTATGTTTTTTATGTATTTTAATGATTGATTATTTCCATTATACTATGCATTTCTTAATATTATATAATTTATATTAAAGTAGATATAAATAAATCTTATACAAAATTTAAGTGAGGGAATCCCATTAAAATTATTCTCTTTCTAAAATTTCTAGATACATCTTTATAATTAAAAAATATTAAAATATTAAAAATATGTACACATATACGTGTAAATTGGAGCCTCTTCTCTTTAAACAATTATTTTTTTCGATACGACAAATTTTTTCTTAACATGCGGTACATAAAAGGACATCTTATATAGAGCTTTCGTTACGAAATATTCGTCCTTTATATAGAACAGGATAAGCATTTTGTAAAAAAATCGAAATAAACGGTTTTTTGCTCTTGACTTTTGTTGCAGAATATTATGAAGAGACGATAGCGAGTCTCTATTATCGTTTCTTCATTGCCTTCCTGTAGTTAGCTTCTTGCTAACGGGCGGATGTCTCAATTAAGATCGAAGCCGATCGACTGCAATTACCGACGATTTTCACACCGCCATTCTATCGCGTCTCCCTTTCTTGCGATCTTTTACTTCCTCTTCCCTTTAAAGACATAGTAATGGCTACTTTGCGAAAATAAAACTACTCTTTGCACGCGCATCAATCAATTATTGCGCTATAATGTATGCAGTTTCATTCAAAAGAACTTACATATATTGTTAAATGCGTTGCGACTGAATATGACTGAAATAATTTCTGCGTTTATTCGAAAGTATAATCATAAAAAAAATGATAACTCATAATTATATATTCTACATACCATTAAAAAATTTGCAAATAAATTGTCTATAGTTAAACAAGTGTGAAGATATTAATACCACTGTTTAAAATTATAATTTCAGATCGCGAGAAACATTCGCTCGTGTCCAAGATAAGCTGAAACATATACGCGAGCGTACGTAGTTTAAAATAGGAGAGTGTGTGGACGCGGCAGGATACCTCTCTCATTGCGCATCGTTCGAGAAAACGATCATTAGCATTGAATCGTGCAATAAATTACGGCCATGATACGGCAATCGCAAGCTCTAAAGTAATCTCTCTCCTTTACCGTGGCATAAATCACCCCCTCGCTAATGCGTCGCAATAACGCATGGACGCGAGTATGCGAATATTTACGAGAACATTTAATTAACCGAGACATTTCTTGCTTGGCCGAAACGCCGGATCGCGAGAGGATCTTGCGAGGATCGTGCCGCAGAAATCGGTAATGCGCACGACACCATCCTTTCTCTCTCTCTTTCTCTCTCTTATACATCGTCCTTCATGAAAGCATTTTCGTACTCTTTTTTCCAAGCCGGCCAATTAGGTTGCCGAGCGACCGTGCATTGCGCGGTGATAGGATGATCGAACGACCCGATCGTATCGGTGCTCGCGTGCCAGGATCATGGTCAGGACACTCGATAGCCCGATAAGTAATGCACCCTGATAGAATGACAGAGGATGCATACTCTCAAGGAGTACGACAAAGAAAAGAGACAGAGAGAGAGAGAGAGAAACGAAATGGGGCACGGAAAAAGCATACTTCCAGAGCTTCCTCTAGAAGCACGAATGGTATTATCTGTAAAGATATCAAAACCGGCAATAAAAGTGTTCCTCTGCGAAATGAATGGAACGTGACTGATTCGCGAGGCAAAAGCAACCACATGTTTATTAATATACGCGCTACTGATAAAATGATCTACTGCGATAAATCGCCGTTCAATCTACCTATAATTTCCGAGATAACGGTATGCGCCATAAGGTACGTTGTTCGTTAGCTTCGGAACATGCGATAATAATATTGCGCTGATTTACGGTCGAATCACGACAGATATTGAGCTGCTTACGTCAAAGATAAGACTAAGTCTAGTCAAGTACATTTTTTCTGTCCTTTTTTACATTTTAAAGTTAAAAATGTGAAGAATGAAGGCGTATTGGTAATTAAAAACTAATAATTAAAACAAACTAACGTGTTAATATTCCGGTAATTAGGCAAATTTAACGTAACATGCCAATGGAAATTAATTAAAATAATTAATAATAATGAAGCTTTTTTTATTATACAAGTGATAATGTATAAAGTAATGTTTAATTAATTCGATTATTTTAGTTACTTCTTGTCGATAGAAATTGATTTACACACTTTTGTTTATCTGAATCGACGATCTCGTCAACCGTACACGATTGCCGGCGAATTGCGCACCTGCTTTTCGTCGGCACGTGGGCCCTAATTAAGCATAGGTCAAAGGTCGCGGGTGAGGGTGACCAAACGAGTCGCCGCGGATTCATCCGTCCTCTACGAGGACGGCGTCGCTACCGATTATCGGGAGAGACCCCAACTGGCTGTGCTTTGTGTCAGGACGTCGTTTGATCTTCGACCACGTGGCGCAGTAGGGTGACTACACGCGCGGTATACGAGCCGGGGTCGTTGCGGCTAATTGCCAGTTCAGCGACCACGTCGATGAAATCTGCACTTGCATATCGACGAGAGATCGAAGGTATCCCGGAGGAAGGGGAGGGCAAGTGACGGGGGATATAGATACAGGGAGTTCTCTTGCTGCCTCGCGATTCTCATGATCGCGGCACCGACTGAGATCTTCGTACGACGGATATTATATCGGATGCGCTGCTAATTGGCTATACAGAGAAAAACGATGAGATATACGCGTAGATAGCCAATGTCGTAGATATTTCGATTCAGATATTTCTCCGCTACGTTTTTATGCCTGATTGTAAACGGTGAAAAGGAACTACGCGCGTGTCGGGAGATAGATATTTTAAGAATATAAATGAATTTCTTGTCAATTGTGCCTATATTGAAATGGCTATCTAACGATTGAAACTGCTTTACTCCAAAAAAGAATGCATCTCAATATCGCACTTTATAATTAGAAAAATGGGAAGAGAAAGATCGTCGAGTTATACCCCCTTACAATTTACCTGATTCACTAGTCACGCGAAAAATAACAGTGGAAAATACTAAATATCTTTGAACAAATATAAATGGCGATTGTCGCCCCTTTATCATCTCGTTAAGAAAAGATTGATAAAATAATACCAATAACACCTTTTACATCGCACCAGAGGATCCGGGGAAAAATTTTAAGAATAGAGGGGATGTGAGTAGGCGGACGGTAGTTTGTATAAGGGAGGAAGATAAACCTCAATTATGCCGATTGACTCCTCCAAGTGATGTTAGGTAGGGGAATTTCGCTCCTCCCACTTATCCTGTCATGTGATCTCGGACAACCTTCCTTCCTTCCTGTCGGTTTTCCTTCCTTTCAGTCCAGCGAAGGGTATAAATCTTCAGAAGCCGGATTCGGGAAAATGCAACGAGATATTTTGAAACGAGGAGATAATCCGCTTGTTCATATAATAGTAAAGCAAAATATGCATTTTAAGGAACAGAAATATACACAAGCAGTTGCATTGGTTTCCATAAGGTCATGTTTCAACGAATAATTGAGTGATAAAAGAGGGTAAAGGGGTAAAAGACCGATAAAAGATGAGATAATACTCCTCAACAATTGAATAAAACTCTATGATTTAATCAGAATTTTAACGCAAACACATAAAGTTAAAAAATATACAGGCACACGTGAAAAAAATCGTGCTTTAAAGAAATTCTTTGAAGAAATGTCAAACAATCGAAAAATTACAAATGAAAAAATATTGATTAATATTAGTATTATTTATTAATAGTATTAATAACTGATGTATGAAAATAATATTGAGCCACTTGGGCAATTCGAATGAAAATGATCTTTTTTAAGTACTGCTCTTTTACTTTCCCTTTTCAGTGTTGTTGCTTTTCTTACAAAAAATTTAGAGCATAAAAAATTCTCTTCATTCACCGCACAAAAATCATAAGAAGCACAAAAAGTAAATAAGAATAAAGATAATAAAATATAAAATAAAATAGCATCGATGCAATGCATCAAAACAGTACATATTTATGAATCTCGATGTATAAATAAAATATATAGAGAGAAATGAAGATTACGCATTACGATAAACGCATCCCGAGATGCAGAAATTCAGATCGCTAATGCCATACCCGTTGGGCCAAGAAAAGGTATTTTTGGGCAATTTTTCGAGAATGAGATAGAGCCGCCCCGAGAGCGAAAAAAAAACGGATCCGGGTAGGAGGAAAAGGGGAAAAGAAAGATGCAGAATGCGAGCTATGGTGCACGCATTTTTCCATCTTTCTCTTTCTCGCACGCCTTCTATCTCCGCTATTTCTCTTTTCCCGTCACGGTCTCTCAACATCACGCCGTCCTTGTCCAAGCCAGTTCCGTTTCTGTCCGTCCCTCTTCGTCTCTCTCATCGAATCTCGGGGTAGTGGCCGATGGTGGTGGTGGTCGCGTCCGGATGGTGGTGGTTATGGTGGGGGGGTAGTTGGTTCCTTCGTGCCTATACTGCTCCCTATCTCTCCTTTCTCTCCCTATGGGAGGGCGAGGAGAGCCCCCGTAGCCGCGCACTGCGCACCGAGTTCATCATAGACAGAGCGATCTCCCTGACAGCTCCTCGTCGGTCTTGAACAGAGGTGGAATCGTCCAGATTCTGTCCATCTCTCCGGTTCTACGGTAGCGTGTCAGCAAACGGAAAATAAGAAAGAATAACGGGGGATAACGAAAGTGCGCGATTTTCTCGCGTTCCTCGACCGGGCGGTTGCTCTCAATCATCATATACGTCCCGATCATACTGTGCTCCCACATTCACGAAATTTTTTACCGTCTCCTCTGTCTCATTTGTGATTTTTCGACGATCTCGATCGATCTTTGATCGTATCCTTTCCTCGACTTTGGCGGGAATCTTTTCACATCACAAACGCGATCCGATCAAATGCGTTGACACCTCCGCTTCTAGAGTCCCTCGAAGCGGATCAGACCTCTTTTCCTTCCCTTTCCCCATTCGTTCTTCCACGTCTTTCTCTTCCGCAATCCTCAAAGCCTCGCCTGGTTCTGTCGTCACCGTCACACCGTGTGTGACGATCGCGGGAAGTTTGCTATTTGACTGTTTGCACGAGCGGAGCGAAAGATAGGCGCGGTTACGAGGAAGAGAGGCAGAGGAAACCGCGGTGGAAGAGGAAGAAGCGGTGGTTGAGGAGAAAGAGGAAGAGGATCTGTAGCTAAGAGGCGGGGAAGGGGGAAGATTGTGATGGTCCGTGTGTGGGAGGAGTAGGAGGATCCGGAGGGCGACTTTTCTTTTATTTGAGCTTGACACTTCGCCGCGAGCGCGCACACACACCGGAAGTGCCAAGTGAGACATCAAGCCCTCCTCTCCCTTTCTGTCTAACGTGTCGAGAAATCGGAAAGAAGCGATAGAAACGTACTGCAACATATTCAAAGGACGAAAGGACGACAGGATGTCACTGGATCTTCGGATAGATTTTGCCGAGAAAGGTGTCGTGATCCGCGACTTTGCGGTACAAATTGGATAAAGAAATCTTCGCAAGAGAAACACCGTTCAGAGGCGAGCTATGCTGAAGTCCTCCTCCAGCGCCGAAGAGAATGCCAAAGACGAGAATAGAGCCGGTGCAACAAAGACTTTAGTGATAGTGACCTCATCGTATACCTCGACGAAGTCTGGAGTACGCTAGAGCTCTCCACATTTCGTTCAGAAAATATCGACAGTATTTCCCTTCCAAAGATAAGTATATCTAACAATATTGAGCGAAAATTGCCTCGACAATTCTCGACCGTCAAACGTCGTTCTCTCGTCGATAAACGCGACAGAGATCCTTAATGAGAGAACGTACACGTAAGTGGTGCATCAAAGGATAGCGAAGCGTCATTACCAGACAAACGAGTCACAAGAAGGAAGGTGATTACATCTCGAGAACGAACCTCGTCATCGAGCAAGCGTGCCGACGCAATAAGCTGCCACGAGAGCCGAGATCGAGACGCATACACACTCGATGAATTGCCCGATCGCCGCGGAATATTATTGTCTCGGGGTAGTTTTCGAAACGAACCCTCGAAGCAGCGAAACTGGGAGTTCTCGAATCGCACGGGACGTCAAAGGAGAAGCGCCGGTGCCCGGGGCGAGGTGGAGTCCTCGACGCGTGCCAGGCTGCTGATCACAGGCACCGCAGTGAAAAGAGTAGGAGAGGGACCGGAGAATACAGGCAAAGAAAGAGAAAGGCATACGAAGAGAGAAAGGGAGAGAGAGCAAAGAAGGGAGAAAGAAAGAGAGAGGGAGGGAAAGAACGGGAGCAACTTCAGCATCGTCTCGAACAAGGGGTCCTTCCGTTTGGGTGCTAGGGGTGTGCAGCCCTGGACGAAGGGTCGCACTCAATTCTTTTAAAGTGGGCAAACCGCGCAAAGAAGAGGAGAACGTCCTCGGGGCGATGACAGGATGCCTCCGTCTCGTACAGGACGCGCATACGAAAGACCGCCGTCCAGGATCGCCACGAGAATCGGCCCCGCTGTTGCCCTATTGCTGATTCTCTTCGAACATCGTCGGTAAATATCATCACGATCCAATAATCACATATTAAACATCTTTAACTTTTTTTTAATGTTTTTGAAGTACGATTTGTAGAATCAAAATTGTAATATGTGTGAATACTTTTCGATTTCACATCGTTGCTGTATTTAAAAAATCATATATGTAAATTATTTTTATTCATTGTTAAATCTCGTGAAAAGAGAAAAAGAGAGAATTGTGTTGCTCACAAATTAATAATATAAATCTAATTCACTAATTAGTTATTATAATTAATAATATAATAGCCAAGAAACTTTGCTTCTAATTTAATTATGTTTGTAATTAGCAAAGTAAAATATGATAAATTTATTTTAAATCCATGCTATTATAGAAATCATCGATATGTTATAACTTCATTAATATCTAAAATAGAACATAGTTTCTTCATATTCATGAAAATTTATTACGGTAAATTCAATACTGATATCTTAATTTTATCCTAAAATAAAATGTAATGACGTAATATATTTTTTATGCATCTTTAAGTACAAGATTCCAAGTATGCACATCTTTTTCAATTTCACTTAAATTTTATAAATTGGAATATAGCGTTATACAAAGCATCTCTCTTGTATCAAATTTACAAGATGACCGCATAATCGTTCTTAGATTATGCAAACGTTAGCTTATTACATATTCATTATTCGCGTACGTATATTCGTTCACTATCACATCGCCAATTTATTTTCGCTTAAACGATTGATCTATTCTTCTTCGTGATTGACTACACGATATACGATTTCTCCGATCCTTCTTTCTCATCCTCTTCATTCTCTCCTTTTCCCTCTTCACACTTCACCGTCGCCGCGATTACTCTTCTGGGGAGGCCTCGTTCTATACCTCGTACTTCGATCCACACGATACTCTGACGCGCCGCGATGCACCATAATGCAGACGTCAAAACGTCACTCTCACCCGGCTTTATTCGTCCGCTCTGCGACGAAGCGCTTCAAATCGCGAAGTCGCTCACGAAATTCACGTTGTCCATCCCGCGGTGGAAAGTACACGAGGAACACGACAATGTCGCGGGACAACCGAGGAGAAGCTGCGACGAGAGCAGCGGTCGCCGTGTCTAATCTCGCCGAGAGAAATTTACGACCGCGGTAGCCACGACCGGCTTCTTCCTTCGTCTTTTTCCCCCGGTGCGTCTTCTGTGCTCCTGACTCCAACTCTCTTAGTTTCCTCTGCGGAAAGAATCCGTCAATAGGGCGCGTTTCTTCGATCCGGCGGTCCACAGAGATGCACAATGACGAAGTGCAAATAGGCCGTTCCAACCGGGTTCTGTATCACGAAGAATGGATCCCGCTGCGATCTTTATTATAGCTCTTCAATCGTAATACTAATCGCGCCTTGTGGCCCAGGATTGCCCCAAACCAGACTTCTTTTTTTTTTTGCGAAAAGTGAGACCATGGTTTTCGGACAATGCGCATTCGAATTGAAAAAGATTGCTTTAGTCGCTTAGATAAGACTACTGAGACATATGTATAAATATATATATATGCAAATACACATTTTAAAGAGAATTATATAGTTAATTAAAAAATTTTTTAATTTTTATAAAAAGACGGTAGATAATTTCAAATCAAACGCAAAAAGAAATTGCATCGCATTCTTTCTCTCTTTTTGGCAAATAATATTTTATATTAAACAATATTAAAGAATATCTTCTCATTTACGCAACACTCAAGATTCTCTCTTTCTCTCTCGTCATTAAGTTATCGCGTCGATAAACAAAGATGCGTTAATAAAACTTGTAGAACTCTGTCAATCAGATACTATAGTCGTAAAATCTGGTATCGTATAAAAGTGTCAAGTAATAAATTTTATAATCGCAGCGCTTCGTGATAATAACGTTTCTCATTTGTCGTCGTCCGGCGAGGTATCGTACGCGATAATCGCCAATGATTCGCCACAAGTCCTCGAAATATATACATACGGACGACTCTTCGTCAATAGCGACAGGCTCTTCTCTGAGACCCACGCTGCCTCTTGTAAATAATTACGCCTAGCATCCGGGAATAGGACGTGCGTTGGCGCACGTGTGAGTAGATTCACGCACATTCATGTACATATACTTGTGCACGAGCCGGACTTGCAGGACGGCATTGAATTACAGTTTTGATGATATAATAGTCAATAAACTGGTTCGTGCGCGCACGACACGCGCATCTTCAACATTTTGACACATACGTGCACATAGCTTTCCCTGATATATGCTATGGTACATGACATTTCTTACATGATAAGGATTCACGCGTCACAAATAAATCGTACAGGTGATGACAAAGTTTAATGTGCGAGAGTTATGTGTACTTTAAATATCTTACGAGTCGATAAAATCCATTTAAAAATCTGTAAACTTTTGTAAAATATTTCTTTTATTGTTAAAACGGAAAGATATGACTATTTACTCATATAATCATTATTATTAGATTTTTCAACGGCGAACTTAGTAAGCACAATTATTGAATATGAATCTTATCAAATATAAATTTATCTGTCTCACAATTAATTAATTAAACAATTAGTATAAAGCAATACGCGCATATATTATGTTAATGAAACTCTCTTTCAAAATTAAAACTTGATCTTATGTTGATTTAAATGACACATTAAATGTAATTGAAAAGAGAAAGAAACTTCATAAGGTTGATAATATTAGAGACATCGTTTGTAGATGAAATGTACGATGGAAAATTAAAATAGTCATTCTAAAAGAGAGTCTATAAAATGTGCGATAACTTAACAACCGAATAGATAAGTCGCGGTTTGCAGCCTCTTGGATATAACATCATTTTCAAGAAATTTATATTATTAGGAAGAAGAAATAATCGAAAACCTGAAAATTTATTAACGATAGGAGTAATGCGAAATATTGTACGAGAGATCGCTGGGAATTGACGAACTAGAGGAGAATCCTGTTTTATCGCAAAGTTACAGGTCGCCGTAACTTACGCGTTAGATACCATCTGCAGAACGTAATTCGCGGACTATCGCATTCCATACAATGTACTCGCCGCGAAATCGATTTACTCTCGTAAAGATCGAGGGAAGAGCGAGGCAGCTCGATATCTACCGCAGGTATTCTCGTGAGTCGGATAGTGAAAAAGGGCGAGTTCTTCTCTCTCTCGCTCTTTCCTTTCCACTAGGTATATCCCATTAGATGTGAAATTCCGTGCCGTGTTCCCCTCTCTCATCTCCGCGAGCAGAACGAAGAACGGGGTTAAATAAAATACGTGCATCTCTCTTTCTCCCCGTGTCGTCGCCATCTTGGATTCTTGTGCGATCCCTTGGATTATTGCAAAAATGCGGGACACGCGCTCGCGTATCTCGTCTCCGATTTGCCCAGCGGGTTCCCATGAGATCGAGCGTCCGAAGCGAAATGGAATTATAACGCTAAAAGCGCAATGTCAAGCGTTTGCGTAAGAAATCGCGCTTATATCATCTTGTTATTTCATTTTCCAAGTACAACATTGAATGAATGTAATTCTTGATTAGTAATATATCGTGCTGTATTTATTGTAAAATAATCAATCTTTAATTTATTTGACATTACTCTTAATCAATCCCACAGGACGGTATCGATCTTTTTAACCATAACGAAGAATTTTTTAAAAAACAAAAGTTTGAAAAATATTATACAAAATTCCCATCCATTTTTAATTGTACATATACATCTGTCGAAACATATTTGATCAAGAAATTATCCTCTTGATAGAATACATGTATAGTTTAGAGTAATTGCTACCGATAATAAAGCGATTAGTAAACAAAGTTTTGCACTCTCTTATCGCGATTGCACTGTCGCTATAAGCGATACGGTGGAATAATTGCTTCACGTATTCGGCTTGTACCTTAATCGCAAAGTGAGACGCATGCACGAGCGGAGGGGAAGCCAAAACGCGCGCGCGAGAGGTAGCAGGAAGAATCTCTTGATACAATCCGACTTCCTCCGCAGGTACTCGGTGTCTTTCGTAATTTGTTGGAGGAGTTAAGATCATTAATCTGCTTTCGGTAGATCATCAATAGCGCGAAAGATAGCAACGCTGCAACGGTGTACTGGTAATGGGAGCTCTCAATAACCTTCGCGACCCTAAAACCCCCGTCGTTCTTTTCCCACACTACGTAGTATCATCGGGACCTTTTTTTCCTTTTTTTTTCTTATTATCACCCATTCCCGCGTCCTTCTCTCCTCGTTCGCTGTCGTCGATTTCTTCTTCGTCTTGCTCCTCTTTCTTCGTTCACGCGGGTGCTATACGCAGCTTTTACTTTAGAAGAAGCTCGTCCGCTAATTTGTACCCGCAGATAACCGAGCGACCCACGGAGAGCCTTGCATCCGTGACATCCTGCAGGACCCTCCGAGAGTCCCTTCGAGAAAAAAATAAACAGCTCCGAGGCGCTACAAGCAGATTAATGATCGTGAAGGACGCCACGGCGATCTTTTCGCGCTGCTGACCAATCTTACGAATTTCACGATCGTCGATAGGAACATTTTACCATATGTTCACATGTTAACGACTTACGTTAATTTAATTTTCATAAAATTATTAGCTTTCCTGACTGAATGCATTGCAGGAAATTTTTAACTTTGATTCCACTTAATTTTTTTGCCACATTCGAAATAAATTGCTATACAGAGAAAGAGAAAGAGAGAGAAAAAAATAACTGTTCAATCAATTTAAAAATGATAATTTTAGCTTTAGTATTATGAAAAAGCTACTCAAAAGATGCACACATCGTTACAATTCTTTTCGTAAGAAATAATCGATCAAAAATACGAACATTTCCAAATCTTAAAATTCTGTTATTTTATTATATATATATATCATTTCATTTCAAAAAATTAAAGGATTTAATCCGTACCCAGGAAAAACAAAATGTTAACGCAACAATTCGATAGATACAAGTCTACTTTATAGCTTACCATTTACTAACTGTAAATACACCCGGCAGGCTATTAAAGAGGCTGTAAAAAATCCTACTAATACGATCGCCTAGCATTTTGGTAAAGCACACGGTAACAGGAAATGACGATTTTGCTGGTCTCGCAGCGAACGAAACAAACTGGCAACCCTCCTATCTCTTTCTTTCGATAGAGCGACGCGCGTTTTCGACACACGCATGCACGCACGCACGCTTCTGTCCTTTCTTTTCTCCACCTCGAAATTAATTAACACCCGGTACGCCGTAATACGCGGCCATTAGGCAGCAGCCGTCACTTAAGATAGCGCTTTAAGAGCTCCTCTTGCGAGAGATGGATGCCGTTATCGCGCACTAAGCGGGGGACGGGAGCAGGACACGCATCGCGCAAGGGGGAAGGGGGCCGAATGCGCAAGGGGGAAGGAGACCGAACGCGCGAGCCTTCTCCTCTGCCGTGCCCCCTTCGTGCAGGGCGAGCTATAGCAGAAACAGACGGCAAGATAGAAATGGTTTTATATCGGTTCTTTGAGAGCGTTCGCACCTCTTGACCTCGGCCTCGTAAAATCGAAAGAAAGCGGACGCCCGTACGTGGTGCACGCGTGCGCAAAAGTGCGCGCCGTGCAGCCTCGCGCGGCCGTAAAAACCGGTGCCCCAGACCGCGATTAGTGATGCATCGTACATCGTATAGATTCGGAGATGCAGCCGGCTCCGAATCTCGATATGCAATATTTTCGTACGAGCGTTTCCATTAGGCAAGAATTTCTATCTATCCAAGCGAAATTTAGAAATCGCAATTTAAAACAGAGAGATGTCGATTATATTTTATTAATTTAAATATCATTTAAATAATAGTTTGGATACATCATTATTAAGATATCATATTATCTAAATAGAAATAGAAATTAAAAATAATGTGCGGTTATATTTTCAAAATTATTTGTTACCAATCCAAGATTATGTTGTATTCAAAAAGACAATTTCGTACATAATCGAAAGCAAAAACGCTAATTAATCAAATAAGTTATTTCAGAGCATATCAATAAATATCGTTTATACTTCCCCTCCTCTTCCTGAAATATTAATCGTAAAATATCGATGCTTCCTAATACTACCTCAGTACCGGTAATCATCCATAGTGCAATTGCTTGCGCACCGTTATCTGCGAAGAACTCAATGATAATCAGTTTCGCGAGTTTAACCAGGTGGCGAGCTTGACCGGCTGCTCCCGTGCTTCCGCACGTCGTCACTAATTACACTCGACACATGCTAAACTAATATGTACGTTCGCAACCGGGAAGAGAAATAACGGCGATGAAAAGGCTAGGATGCGGGTTCTAACTTGGCAGTAAATACTTGTAGCTTATTACATATTTTTTTCTTCGTTAATTTCTTATGAGATACTGTAATTTTCTCAAGATTTGTCGATAGCGAAGCAACACTGTATTCAATTATACAATGCGGTCAAAGAATTTCTCATTAAAATTAATATTGGAGATTTCATGAAAACCTCCGGACACACGTGGTAAATCAGATAGTGATTTATGACACGCAATGCAATTTCTCTTCCGAGAAAGGCGTGAAAGGGGTTAACTAACGTTTTCACACGTTGCATGTCCGCATGCGTACTTGATAATCGAAAGAATTATCAAAGTCGCGAAGATCGAGGAAAAGCAGCGTATCTTTAATAAACGTCTGATTCACGAGTGGTACGCGTTCGTGATCGGGAACTCCGATAACCGGGAACAAGGAAAGACAAGTAGAGGATGAGAGCATTAAGGGAGCTGTGAACGACTGAGAGAAGATCATGCCATATCGTGAACACGAGGAATGCCTCCAGCTAGATTTCCCGGAGCCAAAATCACTCAAATCGAACGCGACCGCTCCCGTGGGAAAATCATTCGCTTCGCTATTTGAAACTCGCAATTTAAATCGATGGAATTAATTGCGCGTCCATCGATAATACGGTTTTATCAGCCGTAAAGAGACTCATTAAAAAACGTAAATGCCCCATTACTCTTTTTACGCTTTCATACCGCGTTCAATGTGACATTTCTTGCTTTCCAGAAATTCTTACACATTTACATAAGAAGTCTGAAATGACGTAACTACATTATTCGAGTACACACTGTGCGATTTCTGTATCAGATATAGAAGCGATAAAAGATCGCATTTATTTTGCCCATATATTTCCCAGCTCATTTAATCTTGATAAAAAAGACGAACCTCATTTTACATATTTAATCACGACACGGTCTATTATCTTAATCGCAATCGCTTATGGCGATCGAAGAAATAAGCGATGAATTGATTAATATTTCGCTATCTTTTTCAGTGCAGTTAGCCTAATGAGCAATTCCGTGGATGATTGGGTGAGCGGCAGCGTCGTCTGTAACGGCATCCCGGGATTGACGAAGGAGCAACGCGAGCTTTGCCACAGAAATCCCGATGTTACCGTAGCCGCGACGAAGGGGTTACAAATGGCAATATCCGAGTGTCAGCATCAGTTTATGTGGCATAGATGGAATTGCTCGTCCCTCACACCCAGCAGCAGAATTCAACAGAGCAGCGTCCTTCTTCAACGAGGTACTGAGAATACATAACGAGCGAAATTATCTGATCAAAACTGAACTCGTGATTAATAAGCTGTCGCCTCGCTAATGGCGAATTAATGTTTCCTGGATCATTAAATTCGTCTCGGTTCGCGCTATAAGTACAAATGAACGAAACTTATAAGACTCCATTAAAGAAACGACTGGTAAAATTATGTGAAAAACAGTACGAGAGTTTTTATGCCGTGTGTTGTCTCGAAACAATATAGTTTCAGAGAATCATTCTATATATAACAGATAATCTTTATGAGCGAAAATAAATCCATCTTGCCGGTTGATAAAATAAGAAAGCCAACTATTCAAATAATCATAATAATAATAAATTTAAATAAAATTCAAATCTACAACATTTGTCGTAGACGACAAAAAATATTTTATTACGCTATTATATATAAATGCAACGTATATTTATTTTTATTTGTTAGAGATATATATTTTTGTGACTATCAGAAAAATACGATCATACATTTATTCAAAACGCACAATATACGAGCCGTATAAAACATGCTAAACAAATGGATCCAGCTAACTTTAGTCGATGATATTTCGCGTCTACGGACGAAAGTTCTGGATGACTCCTCATCGTGTAATCACCGGGTACGTGTTTCTTGAATAATACAAAGTGGAATCTTTTACGACATCGCGTTGACGCCAGGGAGGGAAGGAGAAGCGACGCGTTTTCTTAAATCAAAGCGCACGGCGTAACCTACCCGCGGCAAACTCCGAAAACCTGTCCCAATTCCATAAGAAGACCCTGGCGGTCGGCCTATTCCGGTGTGACATATAAATTCGTCGTGGCGCGTACGTGCGCCGAAAGAGGAAACATATATCGTGTCGGACGAATGCGCGAGAGCGCGACATCGGGCGCACCTGACCTGAAAGCTTAAGCTCGTCCGAGGGCCCGCATCCCGGCCCCTCGTTATCTGCCTCCGTGGATCGGTACGCCTTTTTTTGCCCGCGAGACGGGAGGAGGTGTCGATTCCACGACTTTTTCAAGAGTTATGTAAAGCGACCCGTCCTGACCGATCGTGGAATTCTAACGAGATACCTTCGATACTTACTCCGACGAGTTTAATTCCTTTTCTCGCGTTTCGCAAAATCGCTCTGCGAATATCGCCTTCGCTATTCTCCTCCATTCATTTTGCATACGCTGTCGTTTCGATAGAGAAATGAAGAGTGTAAGATAAGAAGAATTATATATCTGATAATTAATTTTCAAATTTTTGCGTCGTAAAAATACGTTGCCTTTCATCGCACAAAATGGTACGAATTTTTTTCTTATACCCCATGTGTACAATGTATTTAGTCGCCGCACGAATAGTATGCCATTCCGCGGAGGAATCCCAGATGGTCACATCAATCGCACGGATGTTCGCGCGCGACAAAAACCCCCTTACATTCGTCCCAGTGCGGGACCAAGCACGCGAAAAAGGTTCGATTCACCGATTATCCGTAACATCGGCAACAACCGGTCGGTCGTTATTAGATTTTGGCTCTCGAGTCAGAGGGCAGTAGCTTCCGAGAAAAGCGCACCGTCCATCGACCAACAGGGCCCACCGTCTCCTTCTTTAAAGGGATCGGTGGCCAGGTGGAGAGAGAGAAGACGGTCTGCGAGAAATCCACCGTGTCAAATTCGGGCCCCGGGTCCGGCATCTCGACAAGAACCGCTTGTAGCTAAGTCACTCAGACACGGTCCTCTTGCCCTCTCGTTGCTCTCAACGCGATCCTGCTTTCCCCCCGGCCCCTCTTACCCCGGCTTTTCTCGCCTATCGTCGGGTTTCGGCAAAACGACTTAATGTATTATGAAAAGTACACGGAACCGATCTCCGACCGTTCCGAGATCGGACCATAAGGCCCACACAAGAAGACCGGACCCATTGCCGGCACCGAATCGCCGCAACGATGCTTCGCGATGACAGGATTTATAGTTATAAATATGAAAACGTCTAAAACGTCGAAATGAAAGCTCTTTCTTCTATTTCTAACAACCACTAACTCTCACTCTTTGACCCTTCGAGCAGCGGATTCTAACAACGAAGGATTCCATAAAAATGAAACGTGATGTATGTAAAACTCGTTAAGAAACGTCGTTAAGATACGAAGATGAAAATGTTATAGCCTGAATAATGAATATATATATATAAACAGAGATTGCATGTATCTCCTGTCCATTAATTAAAGAATGGCCGAACATCCACGCAAGTAATAGGTACTTTCATTCAAATCGAACAAAGATAATCCCATTAATCGAGTAAACTCATTATAACAATCTGCCATTCACACATTTTTATTTTAGAATTATGAAGGACACATTCATGCACGCATCTCTTGAGCGTGCACTATCTATTAAATTGTTTAAATAGCTATACGAATCAACTTTTTCTACAATAGAAGTTTTGACACTGTTAAAAAATCTTTTATGTTAATCTATCTATCATAACAAGATATCAACAAATAGTAGTAACAATATATGCAAGTGTTCTCAATTATGTATTCTCTCCTATACTTAATAAACATAAATCGATAACTAAATTTCATAAAAGATATTTAAATATCTAATATATCTACAATTCTAAAGTATTTTTTGCACATATTTTATTTTTTAAATTAAATTATATATATGCTAGCAACAATTTGAAAGTAATGTGGAGATAAAAGAGAAGTATAAAGGAAACGCTTGTCGTTAATCGAACGGATTCGTTGAACCCGTTTGATTTGTGTCTCCTGACTATCCGTTCCCGAAGGACACTCGTCGTATTCTTGCTGGGACCTCCCGGGCGCTATCTATTGAGTTATCTAAATAGCGATTCGGGCCTGACACGCGAGAGTAGCGCAGGGCCTGCGCCACCATCCGTCACTACGTCGCTACGTCAAGACTTCTACGACGGAGAAGCGAAGGAACAGAGATCGCTGCGCGTTCCACGGGATTCCTCCCCGCCTTCCACCTTGGATTCTCCGCTGTCCCTGAGAGGAGAGACATACAGCTCTCCGCGGAGGATTTATTATGCGCTCCCTCCGTCCTTTTCGCTGTCGGGAAACAGCGACGGTCTCGCGGCACGGTAGCTATCTGCATTATAAAACAGCCATTGCTGCCAATAGCCGCGCGCGTATATAGCGAAAACTCTCAACCACCCCTCCCACCGTGTAACCATATAAAGGACCTCCCTTGTCTCATTCCAACGTGCAATGCGCGTTTCTCGGCGCGCACTTTAGCGTCCTTGGTATCGAATCGCGATATCGACTTCGATGGTACGCGCCGAAAATTGGTGGGTCCACCCTGGAGTTCTCATCCCCTGACATTTCTATCGGTCCGGGGAATCTCAGAAAAAATATTCTGAAGATCGCAGGATTCACAGTGAAGTCTCTTCAACGTCGTCGTATTTCGTTTCGAAGAGCGACGTAATCAGCTGCCAGCTGTCCGATTACCTTCTACGCTGAGCGATTAAACAGGTCCATTCTGTCGGGTGATCTAGTAGCGGAGTTGACAGCGATCCCAAAAAGATTTCTCATTGTCATTGATATTCGTCGTCTATATCGTGCGTCGACAATAAAAGGGACAACGTTTCATTTCAAATATTAATCGTTACTATGGGATCCGACGTGTATTATAATCGTCCAATAAACTCATTATGATCGAGAGAAATATCAATATCTACAAAGCTAGAAATTTCATTTCGAGGATTAAAAATTATGTATAATTTTTATTCACATACAGTTTTTTTAATATCATAATTCTCAATTTTTTAAATTTCATAAATTTTCGTAAATGCTATTATTCTCGAATAAATACCGATCATATCTTTCGACGCGGAAAAGATCGAGGAAAGGAGAGAACCGTTTCAATACTATATATCGATCGTTCGCGATTTCCGTAGAATCGGGCGAGAAATCGCGATTTGTTCGCGGACGGACTCGCGCAGGGACAGAGTTTGGCATCGTATCCGCTTCTCGGGCACCCCGTCGCGAGATCGTTTATATTATACATGCGGACATGTGGATGTACCCGCCGGCCGCCGCCGCTGATGGCCGCGCTTTGTTTTGACGGACGGCTGAATAATCTACCTCTGAACTGCGCCTGATGGCTGTCTGTCTGTCGGCCCGTCGCATCCCGAACTCGCTACCGAAGTTCCTTCTACGGAAGCTCCTCCGGTGTCCCGCTGTTTCATGATCTCTGTCTTTACCCGCGTGAGGAGAGAGGAGCGAATGCGATAGAGCGCGAGTCTTGCGTATATTATCCGCGTCGTGTCCGTCGGTGTCGCCGACGACGGATACCAATTTGCTAACGGAGACAACTACGGGTGTCTTTCTCGAATGCGTCGCATCTCGAACTACCTGTCGGCGCATCTGCTCCACCATTCGTATTGAAAGATCGACGCAGCGCGTAATGTACGATACATTAAATAAGCTTGTATTATTTATTTGTCATCAAATTTAATCTGTGAACATTTCTAAATTTGCAATCGTTTATACTTGGAAAGTTATATCGGTGCCTCAATATTTTTATCTAAAAAAAAATAGCAAAACGCACGAAAAAAAACATGGCATTCTGTATGTCAATTCATTACAATAGATGAATTATGAAAGAGGATTGATTCGCTTTTTGACACCATCGTCGAGACACGAATGAAAGGTGAATGGAGAATCGATTATCGATCTGTTATAGGTTACAGGGAGACGGCGTTTGCGTACGCGATCTCGGCCGCTGGCGTAGCCCATAGCGTGGCTCGTGCCTGTAGCATGGGTCGCCTACTTTCCTGCGGCTGCGATCCTTCGAGCTACAAGGGTAAAACGCCGGCGAATGCCAGAGGCGTTCAATGGAAGTGGGGTGGCTGCTCTCACAATCTCGACTACGGCATGGAGTTCTCGAGACAGTTCCTAGACACGCGGGAGAAAGCCGGCGACATACAGTCTACGGTGAATCTACACAATAATCAAGCCGGTCGTTTGGTAAGTGCTACTCTCGTAATTCTGACGTCGTTAAATTCCGGATGTGAGTGTATTCATTAACGAAGAGGTAGAAAAGGAAGGAATATTACTGTATTGTGTTTATATTTTCCGTATAAATTTCATCATCTTATATCGTGAAGTTGTGTATTCTAAAAAATTTATTTGAGAGATATATTTTATTTTTAGTAATAGGAATTATAATGTATTAATCTTTTCTAACATAATCTTTGAATTTGTAATAGATAAGTAATTAATTTTTCAAAATTTAATATAAATTTTCGTGATGTGTTTTAACAAAGAGCTTGTGCAATTAAATTTAAAAAAATGCTAATTAAGCTATTCAGTATCTCGCTCGCTTCAACCTTGTACTCATATCTTTCGCGTAAAATTTCTTCTAGCTATACTCCGTTTTATATACTAATTTATATTGTGAGTTATATACACGCAAACATTAAACGATCCTATCGACAAAAAGAGCCAAACTGCATTTTTTTAATATAGATTGTTATAAAAAAACTATCATCTTTTATAGCAACATTCGCCATATACGCACGGTTTCCCATGATAAATATAATATTCGCCATCTTAAATCTTAAAGACACGCGCGCAAGAAATGTACCGTTAAACGGTCGGCGAAGAGGAAGCGAATTCGCAATCGCGTGCCACGTCCGTCTGCGAATAATGTAGCTCGCACGCCGTCCTGCGTGGATCCGTGAGAGAGCTTCGAGTTATCCTGCGCGCGATCCTCCTCTCCTCATTCTCCCTTCTACCTTTTCGCCGGCTTTTACTTTTTAGCGATGTGCGCGGTCATCTTCCTTCCCTCCTATCGCTGTGATAAAAGAGCGAAAAAAAGCGTGAGAGCTAGAGAGAGAGGGAGAGAAAAAGAGAAACGAAGAAAGATATATGGAAGAAGAGAAAGAGAGAGAGAAAAAAGGAAAGTAAGAGAGAACAACAGAGAGGAGAGAGAAGGCTCCTCCTCTCCTCCATGGACCTCTCCACGCTCGCTCTCTCGCCTCGACGTTATTAAGACGAAGCCTCGGGCTGGACCACCCAGCCGTAGACTCATTAACTGTTTTGTACGCGACACCTCTTTGTTTAAAAGAAACTAAGCCCTCCCCTTTCCCCCCTTCCTCCCTTCCCTCGCCCTCTTGACCACCCTGCGCATCCGTGCGACTCGTACCTGTTTGTACAGCGTGTTAGAACCGGCGTTTTTCAGACGACGTCCGACGTAACGGCGGCATCGCGGATATCGCAATCCGAGGGAAGGATTCGATTCTGCCGGATCGAAGGCCACGAACGAAAAAGAGACTCGAGATCGGGCGGCAGATGTAAATGAAAAAGACGATAGACCGTTTTGTACAAAGTCAATGGACGTGGAAGCGGCGGTTTTTTTGCGCAACTTTGTCGCTCACAGGATCGTCAATGCATTTAAGGCATTTTTGATCGCGCCTTATTTTATATATCTATCGACCCTTGAATCAATTTTGAGTTGATTTGAATTTTATTTAATAGAAATATGAAATTCCAATACAATGAGCAATCAAAGATGCAAAAATTCGCAAAGAGAGGGATAAGTCCCTTCTTAAAGCCATTATATTTTTCAGCGTGTATTTTCGTAGACCTTATATGAGTTCAATTAATATCTTGTTATATTTATTTTATTTGCATTCGGCGTTAAATAAAATATCGATCACAAATTATTTAATTCCGATTTAAAATCGCCTAACAAACAAATATTGCAGGCAGTAGCGAGCAACATGCAGGTACGCTGCAAGTGCCACGGCATGTCCGGCTCGTGCGAGCTGAAGACCTGCTGGAGGGTCACACCGGACTTCCGGATGGTCGGCAAGACCCTGAAGGAACGTTTCCGGAGCGCCGTGCTGGTGGCGCAGAGCAATCTGGGCAGCGTGACGCCGTCGGTCAGAATTCGAGGATCGCGTCGGAGGCGACCCGATCGACAGAGGCAGAGGAAGCATCGCGACGGCCGCAGGAGGAAACCCCGGGATCTTGCTAAGCAGCTCTTCTACTATCAGAAATCGCCCAATTTTTGCGAACGGGACCCGACGGCCGATATCGCCGGCACCGCCGGTCGCAGGTGCAACAAGACCAGCACCGGCGGTGACGGATGCGCCAGTTTGTGCTGCGGCAGGGGCTACAACGTGGTACGACAGCGTCGAACGGAGCGATGCAAGTGCAAATTTCACTGGTGCTGCTTCGTGCAATGTCAGAATTGCACGGTGGAGGAATGGATCACGGTTTGCAAATAAGACGTAAGGGGGAAACGGAAGGCGAAAGTCAAAGACTGATACGGATTTTTCTTTTTCTTTTCGTTTTTCGTGTCGACAATCGATAAAATATACAATGATAATACGTCTCGCACGGTTCGAACGATAAGAGAAGAAATTAATTCCGGGTATTCATCGTCCGAAGGAGACGCGCGCAGCGATATTATTCGTTCGCAAGAATCAATCAAAGGACGTAAGTCGAGAGGATTAATAATATAGTTCTTATTGAAATCGGGATTACCAGGCACAAATTTCTCCTGGACAATCACAATGTAAGAGCAGATCTCCCCCTGCTACCTTTAAATCTCTGCGAACCTATTAGAAAGATAATAATCTTTATTAGTAAAATTAAATCGGATTTCTATAGGAGACGGGAAATGTTTGAATGAAATAGTAATTCGATCTTCTACTTCATTCGTCATCATTTAAAATTACGCAGTCTTTATTACAGACCAGCATGTTAATCGCATTTTTGAGATATCGTCTTAATTCTCATTGCGAAAATATAATGACGCAGATTTTGCATGTTATCGAAGAATTTAAACTCAAATTTCGCATAAGTGTTTTTTAATGTAACAAAAAACTGACTGACAGAAATCGTACTCTACTTAACGCCCATTACGGAAATTATACCTTATACCTTAATATACCGATCGTCTGCGAATTGTACTAAGTATCTCGGAGAAACGTGAATCAATCGCAGAGATCTAATCGCATTAGAAAAGAATTTGCGCAAGTAATATATATACTCCGTAATGTGGCGCGAATAATATAAAATAATTCGTAGATTAAGCAAACTTATAATTTATTTATATAATGACGCTCTATTTAATTGATATTTAATTTTAACTTCTACGTGAACTGTAACACCTCCAGCACAGTATTATTAGACGAGACGCGTATTCGATGAACATGATTGTATACAACATAACAATGCGCGCGTACAATAAAAAGAGTTCCTTCAAATTATATCTCCCATCGTACTCATTGTCAAGTATTTTGTAAGTATTATAATGTAAGTATTAATTCGATTAATTTTTTATTAACTTTTTATATTTAGAGATATTTTCAGAATTTCATTTTTAATGCCTCACTCGAATCGGAGAAGTATGCGAGCGACTTTTTTTTAGCGATCATCGTTATAAATTACTACGCGTTAAAACCTTGGAAAGATTTATGCTAATCCTACGTTTAGCGAAAAAAAAGCGCATTTGAACTAAGCCGCGAAGTTTCTAGCAACCAAGGCTAATTGTCTTATCATTTTACTCGCGCGCGCGTACGCGTGACTTCTGTCTGGCAATACATTTGTGTTACTACTGCTACCGATAATATTACACATGATATCAATTAATAAATGCCAGGCTTATGTTTCATGTAAAAACATAAATTTCGATTTTTCGAATTAGGTAAGTGTGTAAATGAAAAAATATTGAGAAATTACCTTCATAATATTCTATACCATCATAACAAATTACATGTATCAATATATAATTATTACCATATGATATCGATACCGTATGATTATCGTTCTTTAATACGAGCCGCCAATAATTCGAAGTGTGACCGGTACAAGCTTTATCATACAATTCGTCTTTTGCTCTGACAATCGCGAAAAAAGCGCGAGAGAGGCGAAGAAACAGTGGATCGGTGTAAAGGGCCTAAATAAAAAAAGAAAGATGGTAACCGAAGGCCAGTGAATAAAGAGAGAGAAAGAGCTTATTGATTTTGTATGAGACGATGAACAGCAAGATGTGAGCAAGATAGTCAGAGATAAGTTCCGCGATTCGCGCGACTCGTACGTGATCGGCACAGGGATATAGCTCATAAGCATCAAGCTAGTTGACAATGGTCCCAGAACCCCATAGTAATCAAATTTCCACGCACAGTGTGTATCCGCAATATAATTATAATTTATATATACGCGTAGTTTTAATCTTTTATATATTGTTATATATAATAATATATTTAATTACCCAATTTAATTTCAATTTCTCTCTCTTTTTACCACATGCTTTTTATATTTTAATTTATTTATAAAAAAACTCGTTATTAAAAAAGCTCGTTATAGAGCTTCTTCCAGTCAACCCGATACACTGCATCAGAATAATTTTTACGATGCGAGCTCGTGGTCCCGTTGCAACACAAGCAACGTACAAGGATTATCACAAACTGCAGAAGATTATTTTTAACCTCACAAGCGAAAGAGAGCTAATTACTTTTTTATGAGCTCCCGAGAATATTCGCGCGTAACAAACTGTTAAGTTGATGATGCGGAGAAACGCGCAACAAAGTAGGCAGGATACGCGGTCGCAATATAAGAGGACGAAATCCGAAAGGAAGCACTTGCGAGACACAAGAAGGAGCGCATCCGCATTAACTGTACGATCCCGTGAACGGCGAACGCGGCTTCCTTTGACGACGACAGCGGCCGGGACAACCCTGAAGAAGCCGCGATAAAGCGCATTAATTTATCGCGCGCGCGCCGCCTCCCGGGAGATCTCTTTCGATCTAAAAAACGAGACTAGAAGCAAGCGTGCGCCATCGTTTTTTTCACTTTTTTTTATTCACTTGTTTTATTTATTTACTCTTTTCGTTTACTTTATTGTGGATACCGGATATAATGATTTTACATTTTCGCTATGTAAAAGTAGGCGCAAGAAAATGCTGTCTCACCAAAATTAACGCATGGCAGATGTAATTTAATTTTTTTTAAATGCCAAGTTTTAAATGTTTCTTAGCCAGGAGAGAGAATACCCAAATGTTTTATTTTATAAAATTATGATTAAGTATATTTTATCATCTCTTTTTTATTAGTAATATGATAAAAGAAATCAAGGTATTAATATATATACGTGGTAATATATATGTAACTATCAATAAAAAAATAATGCAAAAGTTGTTTTATGGTGCAACAATAGATTTATATAATAATAAAAATTAATATATATTTTATTTAATAATTATACTGAATAATTAATATTTTACTTATTATATGTTTTACTGTTATTATATTTTTTTATTACTAACAAATAAAATTAATTTAAAAATAAAGTATTGTTTTAATGACGACAATGATATAAAACAATGAAGTATTAGGCTGAAAAGTAAAGTTCCACAAAAGTTATAAGTAACTCTTTCCTTTCACATGCGCGAGCATTTTGTGAATAAGATTGAGACGTCTATCGGTAAGAGAAAGCGCTGAAAAGCGTCATTGCTGGCAGCGAATTTATTAAGAGAATCTCGATCCGGATAAGCAATTTGAAAAGAGTCCGAATGAGAGTCAGGAGAGGGATCAATCCACGTGGCGCGGTGAATTGATTGAACTTAAAACGCGATTCTATTAACGATGAATAAAGGAGAATATCTTTCCGAGGGTAACGGGACAAACGGCAGTCTGCCGAGTGAAATCGATGAGCTAATAGGCTTGCTCGGAGTTAGACAGTTAGCTAATTAAGTCGGCATTATTGGATCATGGAAGCCAAGCATCGCGCTTGCATCCCTCGCCACGTAGATCGCCGGCCACCCTACACAAATGCGTCGTAGTACACTTAGTTAAGGCCGCGCTGGCAAGGGTGAACGCCGTGAGGCATGACGACTTGCCAAACGTGTTTTAATTAGAGGTGAATTCCGTTGTGCACGGGACTACTTGAGAGAGCGGCGTTCCTTATGTAAGTAAGTACAATTTTCGCGCGCTTTTCGCGCGCGCGAAGTCCTCCTGTCGTCGTCGTTACGTTTACTATATCGCGAATGTGAGAAACGCGCGAGAAAAAAAAAAGTTCCACATAACACGAGAAATAATAAAATCGAAGAATGGCAAATGTACATACTGCCTCAATAATAACATATGCCAGAAGTGTAATATTAATACGGATGTAAACGAAGTGTGTCGAGAGAGATCGAGCTTAACCGGACTAGTTATAACATGTAACGCACATAATCTTTTTTTTTTCCTTTTACTCGAGTAGCACAAGAAAAAAACTATATAGTGTTGATTAAATATAATAGTCACTTAAGTTATTTATGGTAATTATGCCCGTATTAGCATTTATATCAGTGAAGAGCGAAATGGAATAAGGGAGAGAAAACCGAGGAAAGGCTGGAAATAGAATGGTCAAGAACGAGTCCAAGAAAATATACCGAGAAGTTAAATATTTCATGAGTTTCGACGAAGAGAAGACCGAGATCAGATTCCTGGTATCAATTAACCCGCTGTCGGAGATAACATACGATCGGTGCGATTTTTCGTGACGAGAACGCGAGAGCTGCGACACCTCGAGTACCTCGGAATCTACAAACGGAAGGCTGTGACGAGCTTTATCTGCCGAAAGCATCGATCGCTGAACATCTGTAAAAGGGACAAGGCACGAAGCAAGAAAGGACCGCGTAAGGCGTCCCGCCTTCGAGATAGATAGATGCGCGCTTTTACGAGTAGTTCAAACCAGTATGCGGAAAGACTCGACCCATGTGCGACGATTCCTTCCTTGCAAGTACTTGCACCGAGAGAGAGAGTGATACAGATCCAAACTATAAGAAAAAATTTGGAAAAACAAGAAGCAGAGAGGAGAATATTTGAAAAATAATAAAAAAAGTCAAATAACTAATTCTTAATTTTACGTACTGCAATATTTAAAAGTTTTTATATTATTTGAATGATTTCTTGATTATCGAAATAATCAAAAAATAATTTATTAAGTCTATACCGTTCTCGGCGCTTCAAATGCTCGCATATTTTTCACAATCAGAAACTTTAAACATTTATCATATCCAAGATTCAATCTTATAGAAACTGTAAACGAAAGCTCTCTAGACATTCTAATCGTGATGATAGTTGATTGATCGCAAGAGGAAAGCAAGGCATAAATGATTAACGACGTTATGCAAGTGTACGGTTCTTACACAGGCACGGAAGAGACGCGAGCAAACCACTTGTCAGTGGTTCACCGTAGTACTTTTTCCGGCGGGAGGAGTGTCGAACCCTTTTCAACTGGTCCCGTCCCGGGTCCGGTCAGATTCGAACCACACTCGTTTTCGGTCTCTCTCCCTCCCTCTCACTCCTCTTTTTTTTCGCTCCACTACTACCGTTGTCGTTTCTTCTCAGAGATTCGCGGTGCTAACATTCCGTCGTGGCAGACGACAGTTCTCCAAGACCAAATGGATATCGACTTTCCCACAGTTGCTTTTTCGAGAAGCAAACGCGTCTTCCCTCCTCTGCCATTTCGCGGAAATGAATGTCGGAAGACCTATTAATCTCTATTTTAACGGCAACAATTAATCGCATGAGAAATACAGTTAGAAATTGGAATTAGAACAGCGATTGTCTTGCAGCAATTACATCTTGCTATTATACTCAACTATATATTGTGCAATTAAATTTAATTTTAGCAATGCTCTCAAAAAGCTACATTGAAATTTATAATAACTATTTTATCAATCATATTATTTTATGATTATATTATTTTTGAAAACATTACAAGCAGCGCTATAGTAATTTTTTTTAAATAGCAATAATAAAAACAAGGGAGGCACATTAAAACAATATATTTATCTATTCAACAATAATAATTATTCTTAAGAAGAATCGCGATTATTCAAGCTCGCGCGTACGCTCTTGCTAATCGGTTCAACATGAAGCAACGTAAGTGAGGAGCAAGGTGGTCAATTTCTCAGAAAGAAGTGAAGCCTGAGAAGTTCAGACTCGCCCCTATTAACAGATTCTTCACGATGGTTCCTCGTAAACATCTCGCGAAACTTTCTCACAAACGCGCATTTCGTCGTCCTGCAGATCTTCCTTCCTTTTAAAGAGATGCTCGAGTCCACCTCAGACGTTTAATACGCAGAAGAGATCGAAGAGAAGAGGGCGAGAAGGAGCCGCGGAAAGACCGAATGACGGATCGAGTGACGCGGAAAGCTTTTTTTCGAAATCACTGGATCCGTTCTCGTCTACCTCCTCTCCTTCTTCGTTGTCTCGCGACGTGTGCAGTCAAGCATCAATAATTTAGCGCCTACCGTATTAATAAACCGACACTGGTACAAAGCGAGGGGAAAGGCGACGAAGAGCGAGGGTGCAAAGGGAAGAGACAAAGGTAGGAAGATCTCGGAGGGCGCCGAGATTTAACAACAGAAGCAGGGAAAGGAGTTGAAAGATGGAACTGTGAACGTCCTCCGGATCGAGTTGCTTTTCTTACGACCGTTCACATATAGTCAGTGACGCGCCGTCCTCTCGCTCGAGTCGCTCTCCTTCTCTCGGACTCGATTACAAGCGGCAAGAAGCGGCATTACACGGGACACGCCGCGCCGACAAATCGACAGATTATGCTGGACGGGCGCCGACCAGGAATAAATGAATTGGCTAACGACGTGCGATTTCTCTCTGTTCTCACCCTACGTATCGGCCAGTTTCCCCGCTGATCTGCATAGGGATTATACCAGTTGGCGGAGATGCGTGACGAGAAAACGGCAGATTAATTTTTTCGCAGGTATTCGAAGGTGTTAATTCGCCATCGCAAATAATAAAATTGGCTAAAGCAATAATGAAATATCTTAAAACACCTACGAGACCTACAAGTTTTAATATTCGATGTAAACCCTATTCTGATGCCTATGTATATAAATAGTAAATAAAATCAGCAATTTTTTTTAGAATAAACATTAACGATAATTTACGAAAAGGCCAGAAAACGAATACTTATGTTGGTATGTCGTATAAAATAAAATTTACACGCACACTTCGTGATAAATAAAATATATGTTACGCTACTCCAAAGATATATAATATTTTAGTCCAACTAACTGCAAATATTTATTAACGCGAAAAAAAGTTTAGCGCTATTATTGGAAATTTCAATTATTTCCTGTGTCATGCGCATAGACGATTTTAGCATATAAGACATTTCGACAGATGCGTCTTAATTGTTTGAGAAGAAGGAATTCGATTAAATCGCGGCACACAAAGGCTTAATATAATTCGATTAAACGTACGACCGATAAATAGGCAGGGATGCGAGTCAGGTTCGTAGCCAACAACGCCTTCTCGATCCTTTTCTCGCTGCATCCTTCTTCGACAACGCCTGCCGAAGCTTTCAGGAAGCAAGCCACTAATTAACGATTACCACTCGTTCACGGGGAGAGAGAATATAATTAGCACTCACCGAGACACACTGCTAAAACATTCGACCGGCCGACAGATCCTGACGCCTCTTAAAATATTCCAGGAACGTCCCGAGAGTCATCTCTTCAATTCCGCGGCTCGATCACGAGAAAGAGGCGTTGATAATAATTTTTTCGACGATGCGAAAAGGGCGTTGAATATTTTTCTTGATGTTCACACGTTCATAAGTTTCTGAAAAAGAAAAAACATCCATAAATGTGCTGTATAATGGTATTAAATGGCTAAAATATTTCGGATTATATAAAGTAAATTACAATATACATATTTATAATTATATTTTCATATTAATAATATTTCGTTTATTTTTTCAGAGGATCTATACATAAGATCATTTCGGCTTCAAACTCTGCACATTTCAGACGCTGTCTATCGGCAAGATGAACGATTTTGGTTACGGAAAACGGAGAGCAAGTAACGATCGGTACGATAACGATCGAGATAAACGGATGGAAATGGAAAATCGGAGTAGGAACCCAGACTCCGACACAGGGCCTGGGACTCTTAAACGATTGGATAGCATTCAGGATCCGGGAAAAAGATACGCGCTGAAGGATCGTATCGGTGTCGGCATATGCGGCGACGTGTACGAGGGAATTGATCAACAAGCTGGTACGTAATAAAAAAATATACATATATCGTCAGTATAAATGTCAAGATGCAAATATATAAAAGCATAGGAAAATTATAATCTGCAGTAGCAAAAAATAATTGTGCACAGGAATAAACGCAATACATATCGATTGTGTTTCAGGAAATAAAAAGGTCGCCATTAAGATTCAAAAACTCACGCCGGAAACGCAATCTCTGATTGTGGAGGAGTATCGTATTCTTCGCGATTTCTCCGGTCATCCAAATCTCCCCGATTTCTACGGAATATATCGCAGACGATCCGCGAAGAAAACCGAGTACGATGAGATATGGTTCATCATGGAGGTAAGCGTTAAATTGCAAAATTAAAATAACTAATTATCTCAAATTTGATAAGTTTACATTTCTGTAATTCGTTTGTCTGTTTTAAATCTATTATTCACATATCTCACATTTGCTATACTAAATCTCGTAAAGATTGTTGATGTACAAGTAGAATCAATATATATAGTATTTTTATCCGGTTTTCTTTAAGTCTCTTAAACATTGATCATTTTAATCTAACAAATTATCTATTTCTCCATAAAAAATCTATATATATTTGACGACATTATAAAAAAAAAAACGGCTTATTGTTAGCACTACAAATGATCTGTAGATCACAGCTCAATTGGTCCGAAGACGTATTATTATCGTTGCAATCATTATTATTACATCGAAGGTCGAAATCGCAGCAAAGTTCCTATCGACACCGCGCGATATATCCGTAATGCGTTTCTTTTAACATCGTAATTCTCCAATAAGAGTGAGAAAAAAAGAGAGAGGGGGGAGGGAGAAAGAAAGAGAGAGAAAAAAAACAGAGATGCAGAACGAAAGATGAAGGCGGCATGAAGGAGACATGGGAGGAGGAGAAGGGGAGAAAGCGAGGCCAGAAGTGAGGGTTGCCGTGTATACCCGTGCTCAGGATCCCCGGAGGCAATTTCAAGCATTTGAGCGTCGAATACATGGATAATTTACGACACGCGCGCTCCCATTAAACAATCATTAAACTCGTTCGTGTACGCAGGTGAGGCCCGGCACGTCGCGGGCCTAATTTACGGACGGACCTCCGCGGCGTGTGTGTATGTGTGCGCTCGAAATATTATTATTTATCTCGGGTAAAGCGACGATAGTTGACGTAATACGTGCGCTCGAAGATCGGCCGAGTTATCTTCAGAATCAGCGCCTTTTCGGCCACACCTTTATCGTTCGATGCACAGAACGTTTCTTGAAGGAAGCCGCACATTGAATTTCATAAACTTTCTATAAAATTTATATAACTTTATACAGTGAGATATGATATACCTCCTACATTAAGTTTGGAAATTATATTGTTCTAAAAAAACAATGATAAAAAAATTAAGTAAATATTATAAAAGAATATATCATTCTTCAATCTAATTTCTCCATTATTATAATCTAGATTGATAAGTATATTCATTGCTGGTTTCTTCGTTTGAAAAATATGTGCGAATAATTTAATTCACAAATTAAACAACGCATATTTATCCGCAAGAGCATATCTTGAAACATGTACTTAATCGATCTATAAATATTTAATCAATTTCAATTAATCTACTATTACCACATATATATTTGACACGTTATTTAACACGTCCGTTATAAGAGATTTTCAAGTTTTTATATCACGTTTTTGACTATATTCTCCCTCTCTCGCGTCTCGTATAGATTCAAAAGCAACGCGTGAATGCGTCAAAAAACGACAAGAAATCCGTCTGGATCCCGCGATCCACTTTGAACTCGCGTGCGAAGCTCAGAGACGGGCTAAGTATCCGCAACGAAGAAACGTAATGAGTCGCCGGTCGCTACGTTAAGACCGCTGATTGCTCGTTGCCGGAGATTACACGCAATAAAGGCGCAACGGACCGCGGCGACCGATGCCGCGGAGGTAAAAGGGAAACACGGCAGAAAGCATCTCGCGTCATGGACCAAATAGTAGTTCTGTAAGTCAATCGGCTTTAAGTTGGCTCTTAGGCAGAAACGAGTACCGCGATTTCGAGTAGGAAAGATAAAAGAGAGGGAGAGAGAGAGAGGGAGAGAGTAATACGCAACGACAATGGCTGCGTTTCGATATTCACTGCCAATACTCAAAATCTATAATGTATGTGACGTAAACTATAGATTTTCAGTACTGTCGGTGAATATCGAAACGCAGCCAATGTAGCAAGGATTTATTACCGGTGGTATTTCATATCGGGCGAGTTTTACGGGCGCGTATGTGAGGCTCCGGTAGGGCCCCCCACCTCCCTTGTGATATGAGTAGGATCGTGGCAGTCGAGGGGCCACGACGAAAAGCTCACCTATACACGGCACGAGTGCATTGAATCCGTTGCATCGCGTGCAACATCCGTAAAAAAGATTTCTCGCCGCGTCATGAGCTGTTCACGATTAACCCTGGCAAAAGAGAACTATATTTAAGACACCTGAATCAAGAGTTAATAAAAAATGTTCGTGTCAATTATATGCTTCGAAGCATTTGTAGCATCTCAAGTGAAATTTTATAGTTTTTTTTTCCTGTGCAGTCACGACATCGAAGTGCTGATTCCTAAACGATTATCCAAATACGTCATATATAGGCGAATGTTCGCGCGAGTTTGAAGCGTAATATTTGGAAAGAAAATAAAAATACATATATGCAAATGACTATTCTATGTTTATAGAAAGCTATGTTTATATAATTTCGTAATTTTTTAAACAAAAATCTAAATCTATGATTCTTTAATCAGTATATATTTCTAGGCATTTTTATTTATTAAATTCAAAAGTATGAAAGAAAATCGTATATCATAAAATATCCTAATTCGATATTTGTTAATTTATAATTTG
>NW_021848818.1:1221858-1228361 GCF_003651465.1 Formica exsecta | reverse complement strand
TATATATTTTCATATAAAATATCTAATGATACGATAATTACGCCGAATGTATCAGTAATTTAAAAAGATTAAATTGCCTGTGATTTGATACATTTTCTCAAAAATAGCGTCAATATTCAAGCCCATTAGAAACTTTCATTTTACACATACGTTCCATCTAATTTATAAACAGAAACAAATAGAATTAAGATTATATATAGTACGTGAAGATTCCTAAGACGAATGGAGATGCATAGGCGCCGCACGTAGAAATTACAATAAGACAAGTGAGTTGGTTCGCTAATTAACTTCCGCACACAAATGAGAGTTCCCCCTTAGTGATCTTCTCCCTCATACAACTGCATCTACTCAAAAAATCAAGCACAAAGACTTCTGCTTCGCCCTCTTCTCTCGCGCTTACACTTATATTTTCACTCTAACAATTTTATGTAGTAAGAAGAATTTGTGTTAGACATTGCGAAACAACCGTGCTTAACGTAGACAATACAAAAAAATATACGTATTTAATTTTGCTTTTACAAATTAATTCATTATTCTTACCGTATGAAAAGATCAAGCAAACAATTTGATATTTTATCAAGATGTATATACGAGTATTTTAACAAACTTGATAAAAAATAAGATAGCCATATCTTTACCGTAACAAGGCAATAGCCTAACGAATTCGTAAAATTTGTATCCAATAAAATATCCATTTTTTTGTTTTGATCATTATTAACATTAATGGTCAATGCAGTTAACGTCGCGATAAAAATTTAAGCCACCGCATTAATTGATTATTACCCTTGTTTACGACAATCATAAAACATAAGCCGTGCCGTTAATTTTTTCACGAGAGTTTCGAGAAAGAAAAAAAGTAAGAACTGACATAGAGTAGAGTAGATGGTAAAACGCAAACTGTTTCCGTTCGAAAACGCGAATGAAACACGAACTGAGACAAATGCTCGAGCAAGAAAGACGTAAATACAGGAAAGACGAGAAGGGAGAAAGGGAAGACTCGGTCGAGGAGGAACGAAAAGCTAAACACCCTTCCGTTTCGTAGGCTGCTATGATTTTGCTTAATAGTTAATGATCACGGCAGACGGATTCGCTTATTTACAATGATACTGCCTTCCATGATTCCGGTCTCTCCTAGGAGGTCGGATAATTGGCGAGGATATCGTGCTCATTTCTCAGCGAACTTAAGAAGCCATGTGCGTATTAAAGGAAAAATAGAGACGAGAATTGAAAAGAAAAAACGAATGACACTGAGACACGCAGCAGGATGAAACTTAAGTGACTGCTTCCTCTTCGATTCATGTGTCATTGTTTTTTCTTTGCCTGTGTACTACGCTTCTACATCTGATTATTTTTTTATTTATTATCATTTCTGTGCACGTAGCGGCATCAATATTAACTATATAACGAAGACGTCAGTACTTTAATTGTGATCACACGAAAAAGAATGAAATAATTAAGACAATAGATAAAATTCTGTGGCGATGTTACTATGCTATTGATATATTATTTAAGCAATAACTAATTTATATAATTTCTTGATATTTCTCTTTCGTTTTAGCATTTTGATAAAAATTTTTAATAAAAAATTGTCGGATGAGAAATCTCTCAAAAATGGAACATTAGATAATAATGAAGAAGTAAGAGATTGTCCAGTAAAAATAATTTGTTTTTGTATCTTTGTGTGTATCGAACTCTTATCTTATGAGTACTAGCACAAATTTATTTCATTGACTGTATTCTAATCGCTATTTGATCGCTACATCATCATAACTATAGACTAGTACGGTATAACCATCACGAGCCGTTGAACAGTAAGCGTTTAAAATATATCATTACTGTCATCTCTTTTGTACCGGTACAAGATAAGCGAGCAGTAAGACAGGATCGATGAGTACATTACAGCACCTTTACCTTCTTCAAGGTATTTTCATTTATGTTATTATAAAGCCTAACATATAATCTGATATTATTTAGTTATAAAAACCAATCTAATTAAAACATATATAATTGTTCTAAAATTAATAAACTATCAAAAGTCTCGTGATATCACTGACGAACGTTTTCTCTTTCGAGAATCTCGATATTTCCAAAATTCACATGTCTCATCATAGGTTCACCGAAAGGGCACGACGCGCATAATGGGGCCCGGTATTCTTTCTCTCGCGAGTGGCTCTCTCATGGTTCATATGGCGATAATATTTACGATCCAGGTAGTTTGTCACTAAATCATTATGTGGGTCCATACCTTTCGGATATGCCTCGTATGCACGCACAATCCGATGCCCTTCGCCACTGGGACTATAGCGGTCCCCGCCGTATCCTCCTCATCTCCCTCAGCCCCGTGTCGTTCCTTTTCTACCTCGGAAACTGCACGCAACACCCCGTCTCCCTCTTTCTTTTTCCTCCTCCCGTTCTCCTCACACACTTCTTTCCTCATGGATACGTGTTCCATGGGCCCGGTAGCGATTCGTCCACGGTCACTCGTGCGGTAAATCAGACCACGTTGACGTTTAATGCCGGCAAATTACACGCGAAATAAATGCCCGCGAAGAGCAGTGCGCAGTGCTCCAAACAGAAACACAAAGAGAAAACGGATAAAGAACGAGAGACGAATGGAGGCTACTACCACTATGCTTCTTCCATACGATCGTTATATCCTGTTTAATCTTTATCTGCCAATTAACAATTCGTTCGTCCCTCGAGTTTTCTCCTTACCCTTGTAACTCTTTCTTGTATATCATTCGGCCAACAAACATTGGAGAATGCGCGTGACTCTCTCTGTCTATCTTATTTTTAAAATATCAAAAAAAAATATATAAAACGTGCAACACAAAATATAAATTCAATAAAAATATTTGTTAAATATATCCATCGATTTTGACATAGATTTAAAAGAAAATAAAATGATATTACAAATAATTTAAATTTGACATTGTTTAATATTATTAATCTGATATTGAGATCGGCAAGTCTGAAGCATGCGAGTTTATTAGAATTGAATTAAAGATCTGCAAAAGATGAATGAGAATTTCGATGTTTATTATTGTAAGCAACTTTGCAATAATTTAGCTTTAGCTTCGGAGTGCAGAATGCCTTTTGAAGCAGCTTGCTGATGAGCCTGGTATTAATGATTTCATGCCCACGCCACGTTGAAACTGCTTATTGACTTGCGCTTGTTACGCGCTGCGAGTATGGTCGGCCGCAAATTATAGATCGTTCAATTTGCAGTAAATCTAGAAAAACGATTCTCGCAAGACACTGAAGGTGCCGAGTTGCCAACTTCCCTTCCGCATCGTCATGTCTCAAAGATATTACATGCATGTTATTCTTGAAGATTCGGCCGTTTCATCTCATGCGCGATATCATATGTGACATTTATAGTATTCGTGCTGTTTTTCAATTTTTGAAATTAAATCAATCAAATATTCTCTTAACGCTAAATTAATAACATATATGATAATAATGAGTTTTTTCCATGAGAATATAATTCAACTGTTGTAACATTTATTTATCTATTTGGTCTTTCGAATATCTGTGTCAATGGTATAATTTCACGGTTTCATCAAATAAAATAAATATGTACAACGCGCGATAATTACTAAAATCAAATACTACACGTCATATTTCTTTTTTTTTTTTTAATTTCAACGAAAGATGAAGGCGGCATGAAGGAGACATGGGAGGAGGAGAAGGGGAGAAAGCGAGGCCAGAAGTGAGGGTTGCCGTGTATACCCGTGCTCAGGATCCCCGGAGGCAATTTCAAGCATTTGAGCGTCGAATACATGGATAATTTACGACACGCGCGCTCCCATTAAACAATCATTAAACTCGTTCGTGTACGCAGGTGAGGCCCGGCACGTCGCGGGCCTAATTTACGGACGGACCTCCGCGGCGTGTGTGTATGTGTGCGCTCGAAATATTATTATTTATCTCGGGTAAAGCGACGATAGTTGACGTAATACGTGCGCTCGAAGATCGGCCGAGTTATCTTCAGAATCAGCGCCTTTTCGGCCACACCTTTATCGTTCGATGCACAGAACGTTTCTTGAAGGAAGCCGCACATTGAATTTCATAAACTTTCTATAAAATTTATATAACTTTATACAGTGAGATATGATATACCTCCTACATTAAGTTTGGAAATTATATTGTTCTAAAAAAACAATGATAAAAAAATTAAGTAAATATTATAAAAGAATATATCATTCTTCAATCTAATTTCTCCATTATTATAATCTAGATTGATAAGTATATTCATTGCTGGTTTCTTCGTTTGAAAAATATGTGCGAATAATTTAATTCACAAATTAAACAACGCATATTTATCCGCAAGAGCATATCTTGAAACATGTACTTAATCGATCTATAAATATTTAATCAATTTCAATTAATCTACTATTACCACATATATATTTGACACGTTATTTAACACGTCCGTTATAAGAGATTTTCAAGTTTTTATATCACGTTTTTGACTATATTCTCCCTCTCTCGCGTCTCGTATAGATTCAAAAGCAACGCGTGAATGCGTCAAAAAACGACAAGAAATCCGTCTGGATCCCGCGATCCACTTTGAACTCGCGTGCGAAGCTCAGAGACGGGCTAAGTATCCGCAACGAAGAAACGTAATGAGTCGCCGGTCGCTACGTTAAGACCGCTGATTGCTCGTTGCCGGAGATTACACGCAATAAAGGCGCAACGGACCGCGGCGACCGATGCCGCGGAGGTAAAAGGGAAACACGGCAGAAAGCATCTCGCGTCATGGACCAAATAGTAGTTCTGTAAGTCAATCGGCTTTAAGTTGGCTCTTAGGCAGAAACGAGTACCGCGATTTCGAGTAGGAAAGATAAAAGAGAGGGAGAGAGAGAGAGGGAGAGAGTAATACGCAACGACAATGGCTGCGTTTCGATATTCACTGCCAATACTCAAAATCTATAATGTATGTGACGTAAACTATAGATTTTCAGTACTGTCGGTGAATATCGAAACGCAGCCAATGTAGCAAGGATTTATTACCGGTGGTATTTCATATCGGGCGAGTTTTACGGGCGCGTATGTGAGGCTCCGGTAGGGCCCCCCACCTCCCTTGTGATATGAGTAGGATCGTGGCAGTCGAGGGGCCACGACGAAAAGCTCACCTATACACGGCACGAGTGCATTGAATCCGTTGCATCGCGTGCAACATCCGTAAAAAAGATTTCTCGCCGCGTCATGAGCTGTTCACGATTAACCCTGGCAAAAGAGAACTATATTTAAGACACCTGAATCAAGAGTTAATAAAAAATGTTCTCCCGGGACATTTTTATGCAAATGCAATTTTCTACCAAAAAAAAATAATCTTATAAATATCTTTTCTGATTTTTTGACATGAAAATATAAGATTTGAAAAAACACGCCACGAAAGAAAGGTAGCATCTGTGTTACGATCCGCGGTTCACACGAGACCGTAAACTGAGATAACGTGTGGACGAAGCGCGCTGGATCACGTTTGCTCAAGATTACCGCACGTTTCATGTAATTGTAGACGTATGAAGTTTATTACACTTTGAATATAATTTCTCCAGACTTAATTCCTACAAATATCAACTACGAGAATCCTTCTCTGACTGAATTAATTTT
This sequence comes from Formica exsecta, assembly GCF_003651465.1. Taxonomy (NCBI): domain Eukaryota; kingdom Metazoa; phylum Arthropoda; class Insecta; order Hymenoptera; family Formicidae; genus Formica; species Formica exsecta. Next base: position 1,222,742 of record NW_021848818.1, on the reverse strand, counting down.
TGTTTGCAAAGCGTAACAAATAAAAATTTATTAAATATCCGTAATGAAAGTTTTATGTAAGTTTAGGCAAGATATTTTGAAAAAAAGAATTTTATAAGAATTTCAACAATCCTAAAAAATTTTTAGAAAAGACGGATATTTGCCAAAATGAACACACATAAATACAGAATATAATTTCTCTAATCTCCTGTACTATAATTCAAATTACTTCTGCAATTAGAATAGCATTTTAATTAACATTCATGTAAATGAAGAGATTGATAATGATAACATAAAAGTCATTACATTAGCATGAAAATCCGTTATTTTTTCTCATAATATTTATAATAAATTTAAATATTTGTGCGGTAAATGAGCGCAAATTTGCTGTTCGCTCTCTTCATCCATCTTATATTTTGTACTTCGAAATTATATGATTGTAATTAACTAAATGTCATTATGTATTACAGTTTTGCGAGGGAGGAACGGTTTTGGATCTCGTTCACGGGATGAGCGCAAGTGACAAAAGAATGCGAGAGGAGCATATTGCCTTCATCTTGAAAGAAGTGATCAAGGTAAGTTTTTCCCTGTTATATAATATCAATATACATATTTTCTATTATATATATATATATATATACACATATTCTCTCAGGGAAGCAGAGAAAACAAAGCTATTAATATCTACGCAACATCAAAAAGTAGTTGAGAAAGATGCTGAGACTGATCGCAAGAAAGCTGTTATCGAAGCTGAGAAGGAAGCACAGGTTGCAAAGATTCAATATAATCAAAAAATCATGGAGAAAGAGTCTCTGCAACAAATGGCTGCGATAGAAGACGAGATGCATTTAGCGAGACAGAAGAGCCGTTCAGATGCCGAATTTTACCAAATGAAAATGCAAGCC
>NW_021848818.1:1108240-1221565 GCF_003651465.1 Formica exsecta | reverse complement strand
CCCAACCCTCCCTCCCTTTATCCCCTCGAAGCCGCAACCCCTGCACACGGTGTAGACATCCATTCCCTCTCCGCCGCCGTCTCTCTCTCTCTCTCTCTCTCTCTTCTCTCGCTCACCGCCGAGGTTCCGTGTCCTCTCCGCTTTCCTTCTTCCAACCTTCCAACCCCCTCGACGACCGCCGTCACCCTTCCGCGGGAACGGAGGTGGGGTGGAGTGGGGTGGGTAGCAGATAGCGGGACGACGTAGCTCGCGCGGTAGTTATGAAAACATATGAAATATATTCAATCTGGGCCGACGCGATAACACCGTCGGCCGACCGCGGCGGCGGACAACCCTCCCCTCCCCCTCCCTTGCCAGCCGACTCTCGACTAGCTCCTGCATATACACGGACGAGGCAGGTATATATATATATACATATATGTGTGTGTGTGTGTGTGTGTGAATATCGTATATCACAATATTTTTTTATACATTGCTTTTTTCAATTTTATATTACCTTGTTTAAAATATTAATCTGCGTAACATATATTATGAAACAAATACTAAAAAACAATTTTAAATATAAAAATATGGTATTTTTAACGTAATTATAAAAGGTACATAACAAAAAATTTATTCATACGAGAAGCAAAATTACATAAAATATTATTATCGTAAAAGAATATAGCTGAAACGACGATGTGAAAATTAAAGTAACCTTAGCAAAAACTAATTACCGTCACCGAAATATAGTCTTAAAAAAGAACATAATACAAAAATTAAAATTAATTAACGAAGATACAAGGCGCGGTGACCGAGATACTTTGAGGTAAGAGGCACGTCTTGCGTAAGACGATTAATAATAAATCATTGACGTTATAACGCGAGAAAAAGTCGGACTGACCGAAAACACGAGCAAGCTCGATTAAGGTAATTAGTTTTTGCTCGAGATACGGAGCGATATATACGGTCTCGGTAGCCGAGAGAGACGGTCGGTCACGGAATGTCCAGTAAAATTTTACCGCAACCTAACCGTCACCATATCTCTCGCTACCTTTCGTTATTCTCTTTTCTCCCTCTCCCCTCCCACCCCTTCTCTCTCAAAATATAAGAACGTAATAAATAAAGTAAAAATATATTACCTCTGCGTGTGAGAGCCGGAGTGAACCACCGGTGAACCGACAGAGATGATAATAGTAGGCCACGGCGATGGACTCGCGTTATTACGATACAATTATGTGCTCGACAATATGTCTCGGCGATGCTTTTATTCCACGACAGATTATCCCGCTGATCACAGAAGACGAATTGGCACCGATTTAATTACACGCACCCGTGCAATGCGCAATTAAAGGCACGGAAAGCTCGAGTATATTTCCGCGCGCGTCTTACATGGCGCCAAGTTACGCGGGCGATTCGACTGCGCTAACTAGTGGCATCGATAAGTAACTATAATAGAGGGTGCACTCTACTTAACGTTACGAATCCTTCGAAGCGTTTGATTGACCAATCAGGAAAGAGAAACTCTTGCTCCTTCTATCCGTGTCAATTATATGCTTCGAAGCATTTGTAGCATCTCAAGTGAAATTTTATAGTTTTTTTTTCCTGTACAGTCACGACATCGTGAAATTATAGATCGTTCAATTTGCAGTAAATCTAGAAAAACGATTCTCGCAAGACACTGAAGGTGCCGAGTTGCCAACTTCCCTTCCGCATCGTCATGTCTCAAAGATATTACATGCATGTTATTCTTGAAGATTCGGCCGTTTCATCTCATGCGCGATATCATATGTGACATTTATAGTATTCGTGCTGTTTTTCAATTTTTGAAATTAAATCAATCAAATATTCTCTTAACGCTAAATTAATAACATATATGATAATAATGAGTTTTTTCCATGAGAATATAATTCAACTGTTGTAACATTTATTTATCTATTTGGTCTTTCGAATATCTGTGTCAATGGTATAATTTCACGGTTTCATCAAATAAAATAAATATGTACAACGCGCGATAATTACTAAAATCAAATACTACACGTCATATTTCTTTTTTTTTTTTAATTTCAGGCTTTAATCCACTTGCACGAGCACAATGTAATCCACAGGGACATCCGTGCCAGTAACATCATTCTAACGAAGGAAGGCGAAGTGAAATTGGTCGATTTTGGACTCTCCAGAATACTGAATAACGAACTCGAGAAACGGCACACTTGCATAGGCTCGCCGTCCTGGATGGCGCCGGAAGTCATCAAAGGAGCTGATAGCGGATACGATAACAAGGTCGACGTATGGGCGATCGGTATCACGGCGATAGAGCTCGCCGATGGCAAAGCACCCTTCGAGGACATGCATCCGACACGCGCTCTCTTCCAGATAGTCCGGAATCCACCGCCGACCGTCTACCGACCCGCCAACTGGTCGGAGAATCTCAACGACTTCATCTCGGAGTACGTGATCAGTCAGATATGAAAATCTCTTTATTACGAACGAACGTCGCGAATAAAACGACGCGAGGATCACATCTGATACATTTGTTTCAGATGCCTCGAAAAGAATCCCGAGAACAGACCATATATAGTGGAAATCATCGAACATCCCTTCTTGTCGGAGTTACCCGAGAACGATTACACGGTGATACAATATAATTTGATATCTCAGTGCGATATAGGCTACGAATTAGCGAAGATACATTACAACACGTGGATATGAATGGATATGAATGGATCGTAGTCTTTGAACATATAAAATCTCAAAAATGCGAACTTCCTTCTTTATTCCTTATAATCAATTAATCGCGTTAAAAATAGCACAAATTATAATAACCAACAACAAAAATTTTATTATTTATTAAGAATGATAAAACTTAATACATCTTTCGAAATGTTCTTGGTTTTACAATTTTAAACACTTTAGATAAATAGCCTCGATATAGCTTTTGTATGTGAACCTACAAATAGTTTAATTAATCGACATAATTTCTTGCAATGACCAAAAAAATCGAATACATGCAACATGGATTTTTAGTTGACGCAAGAAATAAAATCATTGATGATGGATGTCTCCAAGAAAGGCAAAGAACAAAGAAAAACGGAATCGATAGTTCGTAATGGTTTTCTGAAGGTAGCGACTTGCATAAATCACAAGACAAATAAATGGTCAACTTACAATGTATATTAAAGCTACAATTTTCTCGACAGTCTCGTAAGGATGAACCAGCGGAACAGATGCTCACGGAGGATTTGGCGGCGTTGGAGATCCTAACCGAAGACGTGATCCTGGATGAACTTCGCGAAAGACTAGAGCGGGGTGAATATCATACATTTGTCGGCGATGTTCTACTGATACTCAATCCGAACGAGAACCGCGATATTTACGGTGCTTACGTAAGTCTTATGCTGGATTATCGATTGCGCTCTTGGTAAAGAATTTTATTCTGAGTTTAACCATTTATAATAAAAATATCATTCCATATATATTTTTTTACTTTTTGCTTACCTCTAGATTTCATTTAAAATCTCACTTGCTAATCAAAGATCGCTATTAGATATAAAAAAAAACGTTTCGAAGCGCTATCCAGCGTGTTCAATAGCGAGACTGCAATAATCTTATATCGTAAATTGTACCATAAATCTGAATGTGCGTGATTTTATCTACAGCATCACATGAAATATCAATGCAAATCGCGATCGGATAACGCCCCTCATATCTATTCCGTGGCGGACAGCGCGTTTCAAGACGTTATGCATAACGAAGAACCGCAGCACATTTTGCTGGCTGGTGAGAGCAACTCTGGAAAAACGACAAACATGCTGCATTTAGTGAAACATCTTCTGTTCCTCGGAAAAGTGAGTTGAACGTGCATACATTCGGTATATAAATAGAATTACGAATAATGTGATCATGATTTTTTTAGGGTCTGCAAGACACTGGAATGAGAGTGCTGCGAGCTATAAAAATTATTCATGCTTTTACCAATGCGGCGACACCGCTTAATGCTAATTCCACTAGATGCATATTACAAATACAGACGACTTTCGGCTCAACGGGCAAAGCATCGGGTGCGATATTTTGGCTATATCAATTGGAAAAATGGCGTGTTTCCACTCGTGACAGGTAATTCTATTCTTCGATGAGATTTTTTTTATTATAACATAATAATCAAATTTTTAGTTTTTTAATCAAAAATCTCTGATTACTTCGGTCTTTAGTTTTATCGAAGCATGGAACAAAGAGTATGCCGTACTCTATATTCTTATGTATAACGGGTCACTGTTTCAGGCGCATCAGCTGACAAAGAGAGACAATTCTTTACATTTAAAATAGTATAATTGTTTTTAAAACGATAAAAATAAATTGCAATATAATGTAATTAATATTAAAAATCTGATAAAATAAAAAAATACTAAAAATTTTAAGTTTTTAAGATAATATCTCAAAAATATATCCAAATATATTATACCAAGAAAATATTTTTCCAGAAATCAATCAAACTTCCATGCCTTTTATTACTTGTACGACGGTCTCGATGCGTCGAGAAAATTAAAGAACTATTGCCTATCAAGTGGAAAAAGATTTCGATATCTTAGAATAACCGACAAGAATGACGAAAAGAAACGAGCGTTCAAAGTGAGAAACGATCCAGAGCACAACGCGGTCAAGTTTGAGGAACTTAAAGAAAATTTTAAGTTTCTGGAAATGGAAGAGCACTGCGAGACTATTTGGAAAATCCTCGCAGCTATTCTGATACTCGGGGAGATCCGATTCGTCGAAGGTAATAACGGAGAGGCTGAATTGGACAGCAACGAAGTCGCTAACAGAGGTAAAAAATGCACTTCGATATATTAAAAGATTACTTTGATATATTAAATCATATTAAAATACTTGTCCGCCAGATGCAAAACCTGATTAGCTGTTTCAAATTGCAGTAGCCGAACTCCTTGGCTTAGACCCGAGAAAATTTATTTGGGCTCTCATTAATTATTGCTTCATCGTGAAAGGATCAGCTGTGCGTAGAAAACACACTTGTGAAGAGGCAAAAGAAGCACGGGATGTCTTGGCAAATACTCTTTATCAGCGTTTAGTAGACTGGATAATCAATGTCATCAATTATAAGCTCTCAATGACTCGTAGCCTTTAGTAAGTTATGCGGAAATTTCATATAGAAGTGTGTAGTAGATGAAAATGATAAAACTATATTTTCTTTCAATTTTTTTCTCTGCCTGTTGATAGATATACAACATTACATCATTTATACTTTAATTTCCAGTGGCGACAAATATTCTATCAGCATCCTCGATCACTTCGGATTTGAATGTTTCTCAGTAAATCGATTGGAACAATTGCTAATAAATACAATGAACGAGCAAATGCAATATTATTATAATCAGAGGGTATTCACTTGGGAAATGGTAAATTTCCTCATAAATTAATAAATGGCTAATTTATTAAAACATATAAACCTATAACAAATTTATAAAATTTATAAAGCTAATTAATGAAGTTACGAGTCCTTTTACCTCTACGTATCAAATAACGAATATGCTAATGAAATCGATTACATGCTAAAGAAAAAAATAAAAACCTGTGTGTATTACATATTATTTTCCGCTATTTCAGCAAGAACAAGATGAAGAAGATATACCCACACGAAGATTACGCTTTTATGATAATAAAGAAGCAGTCGATCAGTTGATGAACAAGGAGAATGGTCTCCTGCGTATTATCGATGATGCTTCGCGACAAATGCAGGACGCTCAGTACATTTTCGAGAGGATCAAAAGGCATAAGCATGGCATTTATGTGAAACCAATGAGTTCGCACGAGTTCACGATTGCACACTATACCGGCAAATTGGTATACGACGCCAACGAAATCGCAGCGAAAAACCGAGATTTCGTGCCGCCGGAAATGATCGGCACGATGAGATATTCCTCGAATGATGAAGTTAAGCAAATGTTCACCAACAAACTGACCAAATCGGGCAATTTGACGATCGTCCATGAACCTTGTCTCGCGGCAAAGAAAACGTCGAAAAATAAATGGAGTGCTCTTATGCAGGAATCTTCCAATTTCCGCGTAAGTGAGATGATAAACAAATATTTAATATATCGCAATTTTTATTTTAATAACAGAATATTTTATCTATTTAAAATCAATATTTTCTATTTATATTTCAAAACATTTATATTTTAATTTAAACGCGTTAGAAACATTTGGAGATGAAGAACTTTTCGCAAAAATTAAGCTGCTCTAGTTCGCAGCATAAGAAAACCTTACTTATTATTTTAATTCAACAGAGATACAATACTGCGTCTAGAGGACAATATTCGCAGACTCGCAAAATGCGGACGTGTATGTTAACGTTCAGAGCAACAAGTCTCGAAATTCTGAAAAATCTTGCGATAGGAGCGGGAAGTGGCACGCATTTTGTTAGATGCATACGCTCCGACCTCGAAGATGCTCCTCAAGGTTTTTATCGGGAAGTTGTCAGACAGCAAATCAGAGCGTTAGCAGTACTTGACACAGCAAAAGCCAGACAACGCGGTTATCCATATAGAATACCTTTCCAAGAATTTCTTCGCAGGTAATTTAATTATCTTAAAAGTTACCGGAAAATATGTGCATATTTCTTTTAACATAAAGCTGAATGTAAAAAAAAAAACACTCATTTTGTTATGTATAAATGCAAAGACGACTATTTCTAATTACAGATATAAATTTCTGGCCTTCGATTTTAACGAAACAGTCGAGATGACGAAAGATAATTGCAGATTACTTCTGGTCAGATTAAAGATGGAAGGATGGATTATCGGCAAGACCAAGGTCTTCTTGAAATACTACAATGAAGAATATCTATCGTGCTTATACGAGACACAAGTAAAAAAGATCATAAAAGTACAGTGTATGATGCGTGCCTTTTTAGCGCGCAAGAACATCGTTTCAAAGATGAGCATCAAAAAGAAGATTGGTAAGTATGTGAATTCATCATTAAGGAAATCATAATAAATATAATTTGCCGATTATTTTGATGAATGTATATATTTAAATATTTCGATCAATGGTAACGTGTATTATTTTAGAAAAAAAAGCGTCACTCAAAAAGAATGACTCGCTTTCGGAAGATGAAGCGGCATTGATGATACAGAAAGGTAACTAAGAAAATAATATTAATTCTGGATCTCGGAAAATATAATATTTTTATATCATTTTATCTATTATTTAAATATGTCCGATAAATAAGTCCTGACATTCCAAGTTTATGTTTCAGTTGGATATTTATAAAATGTTTAAAAACTTGTCGAAAAATGTTTATATAAAACATTCCTTCTCTTTCTCTCCTCTCTCCTCTTCTCTTTCTTCTTATATATAACAAACTTTAACATTATATTCACTTCATTAGCATACAGAGGACATACAGTGAGAAAGGAAATGGGGCCCTTACTGAAGAGAGATATGAATCAAGAAACGAAGGATTTTATCAAATTCTATTGCAGCAGGTGGAGATCGAAGAGCATGTTCCAAGTCCTCCTACGGTACCGTGCAGCCCGTTATCAAGACCTCGTGCAGTTTTCGCAACAGGTATTATGACGAAAATGCATTATCAAGAAATTGAAACTTCAAACAATTTTTGCAGCGAAGAGCTCAAAAATAAACGCGTCTGATTGATAAGATTTAGCATTTTACGTTTCATTATACCCTAAATTTTCTATATATTTTTACATATAATATAATAAGAACTTTCGATAAAACCATGAATATATAAATAAATATCAAGTATAACATATATATATATATATATTGTTTCACATATCGACAGGTTCATCTGTACAATCAATCAATAGTGGCAACTTTGAACGACACAAATAGACCTGTATCTCTTGAAAAAATCGATCCAAACGCCAAAGTAGATGCCTACAGTGAAATGAAACCACCTCAAGTTTACAAATTACCTTTCAATATGCAACAAGAACTATCATACTTCGATACAAGCTATATGAACGATCCCTCGAACATAAAAATTAAACATGCAGGGTAAATCGCTCAAAATATCTTTCCAATTTTGACTTTTATCTATAGAAACAATCTAAATGCTGATTACAAGACACGCATAAAATTTATATTAACTGATCTTTCTGCAAACGTAATGTATATACATCGCGAATTAAAAAAGCCTTAAGTAAAATTAAAAACACGAAATTGCAAATGCAGATAATGCATTTAACATTTCAAAAACACTTTCACAGATCAATATCCACGATAAGCGACGACGAACACGAGTCTTGGGATGCACCATTACGTAGGCAAACCGTTCCTTGGGCCAACAATAACGTTAACGTTAGAGGTACGTCAATATTCAATAAAAAGAAAACTTTTAAGATTCTAAGAACTTAAAGCAAATCCAATATACATATGTATAAATTCGCGGGTTTTTTTTCTACGTTGACTCTTATCATATATATCATTTGTGAATTTTGATACAATTTTTAATTAATAAAAATGTTGTTATATAACATTTATATCATAGATATAATATGCGATTCACTAGAAAAATGATAAAAATAGCAGGCTTAGAATGAGTTTTAAGGTACAAAAGCAAAACAAATTTAAAAGCAACAGTAGACGCGAAAAGCGAAATTCTCTTTCAATATGATACATTTTTTAGATGTAGAGGTTCAAACGACAAACTCACCACATCGCGTTCTCCTTCATCGTTTGTCGATTGGAGGAGAACAAAGTTTGATCAACACTCCGTTCACCAGGGATCCTAATGTTCCGATTCAGTGTCCAGTAGAGGATCCAACTCGCCACAAGAGTCGAGCTCCCGGCTTTCAAATTGCAAATGAGCGTGGCACCATACAATCCTCCGAATCTCACATTCCTTACTCTGTAAATTTACAAATATAGCTGTTATATATATGCATAATATATATATATATATATATATATCTTGATTGACTTGTAATTGTTATACGTCTATTAAAAGAAAAACTTTTCTTTAAAAACATTGATTTCTTCTCAGTGAAATTTTTTTCATTATTTCATAAATCTTTATCTTTTAATCTTCACAACATTAAATAAATAAAATGTTTTTCTTAAAGCAAATTTATAAAACACATGATTGAATGATAAAGATTTATTTATATGCCAAATGCTTAATTTGATAAAATCTTTTAATACATGCAATTGTTTACAACTCAAAACTTTTAGTTCAAAATTTAATTTTTTTGATATAGTATAGAAGAAATATTGTATCCAGACAATATGCTTTACAAAATATTATGCATCAAAAATGTACATTGAAAGATATGATTACGATTAGTCTTCTTATAAGATATATACAAAGATTTACTTTTATAGAACAATATCGATAATGCTGGATCAGCACGCTGCAGACAAAAAGTACCACTATTCAATCAAGGGCAACCTTCAACAATGCGAAATTTTAACCATTATGAGTCAGATGTTCGAAACAGAAACAACATTGATGGAGATTCAAGCTGGAAGTTTGAGGATAAGCTTAATCGCAATATCAATAATAATATTCGGTATAATTATTGCTGAGATAAATGATATTTTTAATTAATAAATTCTCTTTGTAGCCTAATTTTTCTTTTTCATTACAGTGTAAATCCCATCAAGGAATTAGAAATAATTGGACAAGTTAGAAACAATAATGATGAAAACGATGACGCACCTCCGTTTAACTTTCAGGTAAAATGTATTGTTTTACTTATTCCATTCTTTTTATACAGTTATATACACACATATAAACATTTTTATAATATTTTTATTATTAGAAATGTGGAATAAAATTATTCGGATCTCTATTGAAAGTTCACAGAAACTATCAATTTAAACATATTTAATTCCATAAATCAATATTTATATTGTTTTACTTATAAATGTAAATGTTTCAGAATATATAAAATATTAATCAAAATCAATATTTTTTTCCTTTATTAAAAATTGAGCGGTCTAAATAAAATTATTGAGCTTATTTTTTTACCAATTTGAAGCTAATCTTATATATCGTAATATTGATTTCATTTATTATAAAATTTCTTTAATTCGTGATTTAAATTATTAAGATATTATATAACAAGATATTAAAAATGAAATAATTAATATATCACAAACTTCAAAAAAGATTAGCAAACTATCAATCTTTCCTAAAGATGTTGTTAATTTAGGCGATGCTGCGGAAAACTCCTCATCAGCGTGCTTCGATGAAACGCAATCCTGTATATGAGAGCATCACATCGCCGTCAATGCCAGAATTTTATCGTCGCGGTAACGAAAACTTATGCAACTCGAATGTCACCAACAAAAGTGGCGGTAGTCGAGATTCACCAGAGTGGAGTCCAAACGAGATGATTCTCATGTCAGAGAAATACGCGAAGCAGGACGCATGGAATGAGAAATGCGCCAACAACGGCGATAGTGTTACTACGGAGATTGCACCAGGCATTGTCATCAAAGGCCAAGTGGTTGAGCTATAAAGTATCGAAGAGAGGTCGGTTGCATGAATATTAGTTATATTGTATTTAATCAAACTATCTCTTTCTTTCTATACTTGTCATTGCTAGAGATATAATTTGAAAAGGAAAAACGATTGCTAAAGTTTAATGAAAACTCTGAAATACACTTGATTCCTTCAAAACTTTAGATTCTGTCTACCAATCAGATATTAAGATACATATATCTTGAATTCAGGCTTAAAGCTTGAAAATTGCCGATTACTGATGCAACATTGTAACAAAGCCCATAAACGATGGAGATTATAATCATCCATAGATATTTCTGCGAAATTATTGATTAAATATATCAACGATTGCTAGGTATGAATATATAATTAATATTCTGACGATGACTTATTTATAACAGAATGTTACTCCTCCATTGATATTCATTTTAATGTCATTATCAATAACTCAGAATCAATATTCAATCTCATTATGAAAAACTTAACATCAATGAAATTATACCTAGCACACTATAATAACATTGTGAATTTATAATAAACACGCATGATGTGGATGGAAAAATATAAAAATACTGATGTGAAATAATTCACATAAAGATAATAATTTGTCTATACATATATCACAGTAGTTTATATATATGAAAACGTATATTATTTTGCCATCTATCTTTATGCATTCATTCTTAATAAATAATATTTAAGATGCCGTTTTTGAGAGTTAGAGAGAACATCATATAAAAACAGCAATAAAAAAAATTATACAATGTACGTCTTTGTTCACATAATCATGAACAAAATATATTAAAATATCTTATATATAACATTTATATGTATGTATGTATTTCTAATATATATACATACATGTATATAATAAAAATACATTTTAATTTATAACCATTTACAATTTTTGGATATAAGAAGATAAATTTGCATTTGCTTGAACACACACAGTTTGATCTTTATATAGACTATATAGTATTCATTGCCATTATATTCGTTAATAATCTCATTGACAATGTCAAGAATTAGAACAAAATTAAAAGTCATAATAACAAGTCTTGGATACAAAAACTGTAAATACTGACTGATAACATTTACCTAATCTTTATCCGGTTGAGTGTGTGCGTTATCATGATTACAGTTTTGTTGGGAACTCTGCTTAATAATGTTAACCAATGTATCCAATCTAGTAGGATGCGCTATTTGGAGAACCATGTGTGCTTCTTCTAGGATTAAGAGACCGTTGTGTGCGTCACTGGCCGATAGATTATGCGCCGATATTACATGGCGTCTCCAAGCCGCATGTGTCGGAAGAATCTGACAATAATGGAAAGAAAATATCAAATAAATGCAAATATAATTAGATTCGCTTACTTCATATATCCTGCAACAAATTGGGAAGCTTTGGAAACTTACTTGTAAACACCACTTGCAATTAAGAGATGGAGAGATGGTGTGAACGGCTTTTATATGTCTTCTGCGGAAACCCCAACTCGTGTATGCTCTGTCGCAGAAGGGACAGGGAAACGGCGGATATGCCGGTCCATTTTTTATAGTTTCGTCCGATAAATCTGTACCGTAGGATTCGGTGAATGCGGAGAAATTCTCGGGCTGCGAAGCTCCAGGATTGCGTTTCATAAAGGAATTCGAGGATTTCGGTTGATCTAACGCATGTTCGATACGAAGACGATTCGATGAATCAGATGGCGAATCCTCTAATATTTTCGTGACATTCCACAGCGAACTCTGTTCAACTGCGAGCGGATCTTTGTTATGCATTTGCGGGTCTGGAGAAGTATTGCGAGCTTCGGCTATCACTGTCACAATCGGTTTCAACGATCCTGTAAAAAATTTCAATCTATCATTTGAATTCTCTTTATAAATGAAAATTGATAAAGATTGCGCGATTTTCAATTTTGGTTTAATTTAAAGTAATGTTCCTAATGTAAAATGTATGGAAAATATTTACGTTTTTTCTGTAGAAAAAAAATGTTGAGAAAAATTATCGCTCTTTTAAATATTATAAAGAGCAGCATTTATTTTGTTTTTGCATGGATACACAATAAAGAAGTATGATAGGTACATCGGAAATAAAGGGACAATTAAAAATGTAAAATAGGTTTATTTGCGACCAGTCGTTTGTTTTGTCTACAATAATATCGATTTAAATAATAGTCGGCTCGAAGCTGTCGAAATATATATTTCACTGATTAACGCCTATATCGCACGTGCAACCAATAAAAACGACTCGATTTTACAAGTAAACGGAGATCAAAGAACACTTTCGCGCGAATCTTAAGGAAAGAACGCACGCGATGAGAAATCGCACATTGATTCGCAACGTATATCCTAATAGTTCGTAACGCACATTCTGTATGTGTGTATGAGTGACCCTCTACTGCGATTTAAATACTCTATAAGCATGTCTTAAATCACTATTCCTGTCGTCAGAACTACGGTATCTCTTCCTTTAAGTGTACATAGAGCTGCCGCGGTCGTGCAGCGTTACGTTACGCACGCGCGTGACCAACATGACCGACACGATCATATATCTATATTATATATATATATATATACATATCTCATACATATACCTATAAGTCGTGTGCACATCCGTGTATATATATCGTATACATGGACGCGTAACGAATGCTTATATACACGCACATCCTGTCCGTGTATCGATAATGCGTATGAGCGAGTGCGTGATGTGTATGTGTATGTGTATATTGATGTGTATATGTGTGTTATATTCGAGTGCGAGAAAGAGAAAAAGGGAGACTCGCGTGTCTCTCTGAAACGCCAATTTTTTAATATCGTAATGTGTTACTGTCAAAGTAAATTCTCGCAATGAATATACCGCAAATAAATGAAGGAATGTAACGTTATTCAAGGTACTATAAAAAAAACACAGAGGTACACAGACAGCTGAATGATTGACTTCGCTCGTAAGCGCGTTGTGAGAAGCGTCAAGAATTTGTTTTAAATACGCGGTGTGCGAGAACAAGAGAGATAAGGAGAGAGATCGAACAAAGTATCTTGGGAGAGATACTTTTTAATGTGAATTATAATGAAAGAGGAAGGTTTAGAATTATTCGATCGTTCGTCATGTCGAGCGGCGAACCTAAAGCGTATATAAATAACTCAATCGCGTCTATAATGCTCTTGCCTAATCACCCTGTCACCCCGAAATCTACAGCCTAGAATCATCAATCGCGGATCGAAGACCGCTTGTGCTCCGATCCTATTGCACGTGTTAACTTCACGATTTTTGATCATGCCAGCTGACCGTCCGTCTCTTCTTCCCCCATACACGAATCTTAATATCTACTTACATCAATTTTTTACAACGTCCTAAATGTAAAGCTGCGCGAAAGCTTCACACCAAAGAGGAACAAGCGAGGGACGAACCCCGCGACAATCGCGTGAGAACGACGAACGAGGCGACAGGTTTACAAGAACGATCCTATTCCAGCCAGTGGAAACGTTTCCGTTTGACCCCTGACCTGAAACGCCCTAGTCATTGGGTGTAGACCGAGCGCCTCTGAAACAAATACCTTTTCAGGCCCCTATTGCTAGTGTCGATTTTGGTTACGCAATTCTTCCACGCTTCCTCCCATTCGATGCTGTTAGGCGCTATACCGCTGAAGTGCAACAGAACCTCCCGGATTAAATGTATTTTGTTGCTGTCGAACTGCTGTTTTCCCATTTTGCCGTTGACGTTACAGAGGATCCTCTCTTCTGGCGTGAAAAGGATCTTCATGAGATCGCAAGCTAGGTGATCCATCGGTCGAGACGACGCCCAGGTCGAGATTATGTCCGGGCTCGGCAGGAGATCGGCGTAAGGTAGATGCTGATACGAGTAAAGCAGCGGCTTGACGTCCGAGAATCCACTTAGCCCGGACAAGCCAGATAAACCGGAAATGTCTTCAGCAGGCCAGCAGGACTGTTCCCAGACCCTGCCACACACATCAGCACAGCGCGCTTTAGACACGGGCTGCCCCGACACACACGTGAATTACGCGCACATAATAAAGAAAATGCGAGCGAGTGTAAAGACTATAATGAAGGACCGATCACGCATCTTCCATCTCACGTATGCACTGCTCACGCACATGCACCGTCAATATCGAGGCGTGACGCCGAAAAACTGACTTCGTTCCCATAAAGTTTGACGGAAATGAAAGAAGACGAGTCTGCCAGTTTTTGCACGAGTTACAGTTATTACAAATCAATCGCGTTTCAGGATAGCGACAACGATATACTATCGCGCGTATCAAATACTGTGAAATATTTTTGCTGCAATGCAATGAATCACGAAGACGTTTATCATTTATTATGCTAATTACGTCGCTCTCATTGTCTTTTCAATAAAGTATTCTTTACTCGTGCACGCAATCTTTGTCTCTACCTCTCTCACGATATAGCACAGCAAATAAAGGAAACGTGGCGCGCCAAAAGAAAACGAGCAAAACAGAATATATGTGACGAAAGCAAACTGAAGATTCGAAAAAGCTACGAGTTGCCGTATCAAAGAAAAAGCTTTGATACTATAGTAGCCGCCAAACATATGCAAAGATGATGAATTAGTGTACATGATTGTATATAGAAAGCTTATGTGAGAACATGAATTGTGTATGTGCTAATGAAAACAATAAATCATAAGAGCAATACATGTTAAATATATGTAACTCATATTCGAATCTCGAAAAAAACAAAATATTATTGACCTTGCATTAGATTGCAACTTATTACTTCAAATAAAAACTTTGTACATAGATTAATAACAATAACGTATATATTTATCAAATTTAACGTGACATTCAATTGCTGATGAAGATAATATACATAATAAATGCACACTACTAATAATCTACAAATTCGGCAAATTACTGAGAATAAGTCACATCCCTTTTTTCAATTGACAGAATGTTGAATGAATTTGATGAAGATATTCCAGGTGAGAAAAATCATCTTCAAACATCTTTAGAAAAATTGTAGAAAATATATGGTATATATTGTTAAAATATTCTACATGTATATTACATGCTTGTATATATAAAATATATCTTCAAATTGCTAATTTACTAGATTTGTATTTAATTATTATAAAGTGAAAAAACACATCAGCAATAATATGACAGTGAAAATGCAAAAAAGACTTAATGTTGCATTTAATATAATACACAATTTTCCAGCACGCAAACACACAAATTATAATCTATATATGATGATTAATTATACATGTGTGATAGCATAATATATACATAAATTACGGTATAAAAAATATCTGACAAATGTTTTATGACACTAACCTTGATTCCCATCTGCTTGTCCTGTATCTAGCCTTTCTGCTGGATCCTTCTCTAATGGAGACCGCTTTTGGATATCATCTACTGTCATTTCCAATGGTTCTATCTGAAATGCATTTGAATTAAATGTGTTGTATTATAATATCACAATAAATCGTCATTGCTATCACAGTTTTTTAAACTAACTTTCATCTCCAAACGATGATATACTGGATTTGGTAATGTTTCAGGCAACATGTACTCTCCATCCTTCCCGCTTTGATCACTGGTCGCGGATTCATTTGTGTTCTCTGATTGCGGTATTCTAGGTGTTAAAGCTTTCTCCAATATAGAATTATTCTGTTGTTTGCCAACTTTTTGCTTTTTTTTAGATGTCTCTTCTTTAGTCAGCGGTACATCTTCGGCTACAGCCTGTTCTAATTCAGCTAATCGTTTATAGGACTCCTTTGCAAAGATATCTCCACCAGACAAGCCCCGAATTTGCAATGTTTCTGCTGCTTTTAAGAGTGCTGGTAAATTCTTCTGCTCAATATTTACCTCTCCTTTATATATAAATATAAGTAATGCCTCCAATTCACTAAAATGTACATCCTGAAGAATTATAACAGGATGTTGACATGGGTTCGTCTAAAAAAACAAAAAAATGAAATTGTCGAAATATATATTCATATTATTAGTATTCAAAAATTAGATTACTATTCATATTATTAATTAATTATTATAATATTTATGTACAAATTGTTATTTATTCAGATTTTTTAATTACTGAATTTTTTCTTTTACTTATATTTTGATTATAAATTAATTGTTATATATATAATTATTCAAAAATAATTAATATTGTTTGTATATATAATAGCAAATTAATTCAGAAAATGCATGATAAAGCTCATAGCAGAACTGACGAAATTTATGTGAAAGAAAAAAGAAATATAAATAAAATTGATAAATATTAAAATTAATAGAAAAGATATTTATATTTTAAAAC
The DNA here is from genome assembly GCF_003651465.1 of Formica exsecta. Classification (NCBI taxonomy): domain Eukaryota; kingdom Metazoa; phylum Arthropoda; class Insecta; order Hymenoptera; family Formicidae; genus Formica; species Formica exsecta. The sequence continues at coordinate 1,204,800 of NW_021848818.1, read as the reverse complement.
AAATTTAAATCGATTATTCTAAGTACAACTTATCTACATCACAAAACGCGATCTCTATCGCATTGTTTAGAGAAAAACTATAGAAACACATTGTCAATTGTCAACAAAAACCGAGATAAGCACGAAAATCGTCATGATTAAGAGCTTGGACTAAACCAACTATAATTGATAACCATGTCCTAGTCAATAATTGTACAGTTTATCTCGAAAATGATCGCGACAATCATCTCTAACCTCGATATGAGAGCGTCTTGAAGGCTACGTGACAGCTGTCAAACGCGTTGTTGTCGTATCGCTTTGTCGAGGCTCGACAACACGCGTTCGATGCAACTACGAAACGAGAGGACAGATTCCGGGATCCTCCGAGAAACCTCAAGAATAGCTCGCGCAAGTTCGTCGACGAGCAGCAAGCTCACCTGGAAGACCTTCTTGAAGAAGGGACTGCTGGCCGATAGTATCACCTTGTGCGCCGTGAGACACTGTCCGTCACTGGCGAGGGTCACGTCCACCAGACCCTCTTCCTCCCACAGGCTCTCGAAGCTGGTCGCGATATTGCTGAGGAAACTGTTCCACTTTAGACATATTTGACTTGACATATCGCGGCTGATGTCGGACGGCACGGTCGGTGGTGTGTCGCGGACGCTATCGCACCGTGGTGTCCGCGGGACCCTCTCACGCGATGACGGGGACGGCGAACGCGACAGTGGGACGGCAGTCGTGCCAGGCACGCACAAACATCGTGAGAATACCACCGAGCAGCATGGCCGTCCGCGCTATTGGTCCCCGTTCGCGCGCCAAATTCGAATGACGTGGCGCTTCAAACCTGTGTTCCGCCACAGGACTGTTACCTTTTGCACGTATAGCACAAGAGGATGGTGGGATATGATATTCTATATGGTCCCGCATTTATTTACGCACAACTTTGAAAACGTTGCCATAATACATTCGATGAAATAAGGGCTCTGGAGTAAATCCGTTTGTCTTTAGGGCAGAGTCTAGTTTTTTGCATATTTCTCTGTAGTGAATGTAAAACAGATATATAGACAAAACGGTTGAAATAACGCTCGAATAAACTATATATATTCACTAGAAATATTATATTAACTTTTTAATAATCATTATTATTAGTATCTGCAATTTATATAGCAATAAATCGTTATGCATTCAAATTTTGGAGCTTTAAGAGACAGGAAAGAAGCAAGAGAGACGATAGCTGAAAGAAATAATAAAACGCTAATAAAATTTTCAAAATTTGATTTAAGCCCCGTTTACATATTCTTAGTATCGATAAATTTTTTTTTTTATTAAAAGAATTTTCCAGAATTACCAAAATTCGGAAAGTTGTGAATAATTTTCAATTCATGAATATATATGCGCTATTATTGTTACACATTGATTTTGTACTCGTCTAGAAAACGTTATTTCGTAAGAAAATAGCGGCGGACAATGTTGGAGATCGAAAAGCAAAGTTGTTCCACGGCACGGTAGACTTACATTAAGGCGAAGCCGAGTGTGCATGCGTGCGTGCTCTTACGTGCGTGCTCGCGTGCGTACAATTCAACTGTGTACGACCACCGCCGATTCCCGCGTGCGTGGCCGCGTGCGTGCATGCGTGCGTGCGTTCTCGCTCGCGTGCATGCATGCTTGCGTGCGTTATAACAGAGTTCCATAATCGTTATGAGGTTCTACCAGGTTCTACGTTCTACCCTGCTTCACGTCCCAGCCGTGAAGCATGAAAATACAAGACAAAAACTTAGCAATATTTCGACGCGTTTGTTTTGTTTAATCGAAGAAATAATTAACTGTAATTTGTATCTTTACAATTTTTTTTTTTTTTTCAAACAGATCCAATAGGAAGGGAGAGAGTGTTGTCTAAATTTTACAATGATTGCAAATCGATCGCACAAGATTATAAGAACGAATAAAAAATAAAGCAGAGCTATAATTTACATTTTTGCTCTGCTTGTTAGCTTCAAGAGTTATTACAGATTCTCGACTCTTACAATTATCACACATTCTATTATGAAATATACGACGGTAAATAATAAATGTATATATGTGTGCGTGTGGGAGTGAACGAATATATTATTTTATTTTATATACACTCTCTCTTCCCTTGCAGATAAATTATAATTTCAAATAAATTTGAATCGCTAAGTTTGCTCAAATGTGAGTTTTATTATCGCGTGTTTGTAACTTATAATTGAGAATTATCATTGCTAAAGAATATATTTTTATTCTGTATTGTATATATTCTATATATATATATATATGGGATTTATCTCTATCTATCTCTTTGTAGAAATGATTGTTGCAAGGCAGAAAGTTGATGCTCCGAAAGATTGCCTCACTTGGCGATTTTTACAGAATAATGTTGCATGAGAAAAGATGGCCCGACAAAGTCACGCGATATCCTCCAATTTGATCACATTTAGGATTGTCGCTACTTCCTGCTACTGGTACAATTTCCGCAATATATTTTATCACAATGGATTATGGGAGAAACAATATATTATTTATTTTATATGTACAAATAATGATTGATCCTAAATTTATATGTGTGTGTATACGTTTTGAAATAATACAGCTATATATAGTTAATAATAAATGTATACTAATCAAAATCTATACATTTTTAGAGAGAGCTTTATTTATATGTAGTATTAATAAGAATGTTCTTTCGAATGATTGGTTCTAAAAATGATTATTTCAATGGCATTTATTTACATCCGTTAATACACGATGTCTCAAACGCATGCACTCTTGCGAGAAGCTTTGGTAGTCGACTAAAGTGCTTCGAAGTGCTTTACCTTCAGTCGATTTTATGAGTGGTCCTGCTTGATATGACATGGCAAATTATACAATCAACGGAGAACCACACTCTCCATGCTGTACAATTCCAAAATAACGCGATATTTTCATAAATATAAAATGTTTTTAATCGATTGAATATAGATATTGAAGAATAATGTATTAAAATAAATTTAAATACTCAAACATATTCAATTTAAATTTTCGAGTTTTCTTATATAATTGTTTCTATAATTCATACGCGTAAATAGAACTCCACATATTTATATATAACATATTTTCCTTCAAGAGTTCATAATAGCTTTGCGAATTCGAGGTACCCGAGATATATCAAATGCCTGAAGGTTTTTTCAAACCGAAAAGAGAGAGAGAGTTTAAAATAATCAAATTCTATTTTCTATTCTTTCTTAAAATATGACAAAAATTTTTTTAAGTGCCATTATGAAAAGCAATTATAAACAAATATTTGTAATATCATAAAACATGTTATTCGTTTATGGATGTGTGAGGAGAGAATTGCAAACTAGATGTCCTTCGTATATGAAAAAATTGTTGGCCCTGAAAAGGGCCGTTTATAATTGTTGCCGATTTGTAATTAAGCTTTCTTCTCAGTTTTCTTCGGCAGCAAGACCGCCTGAATGTTTGGCAGTACCCCACCCTGAGCGATAGTAACGCCAGAGAGCAATTTATTCAATTCCTCGTCATTACGTATGGCTAGCTGTAAATGCCTGGGGATGATCCTGGTCTTCTTGTTATCACGTGCAGCATTTCCTGCCAACTCCAGTACTTCAGCGGCGAGATATTCCATCATGGCGGCAAGATAGACCGGAGCACCAGCGCCAACGCGTTCAGCGTAATTTCCTTTACGCAGAAGTCGGTGAATACGTCCAACGGGGAACTGCAGTCCAGCACGAGTAGATCGCGACTTTGACTTTCCCTTAGCCTTTCCGCCTTTTCCACGGCCAGACATGATGAATAAATTTGCGGTTAACAAACAACAGCTCCTTTATCGATGCGAAACCAACGATGCTTGGATACGTTCTGTTGCTCGAGCCTGTTCCGCCGACTATTTATACCATTCTGCGTTACCTCGGGCGTCCAATGGCGTGCCAGATTGCTACGGTTGGACGCAGAACGTCATGTGATTGGTGCGCCGCTACTGTCGCTTTACTATATATAAGAGCTGCGTTAAAGATTATGTGGCTTTTGATATTCTGCTGCAATGATCAGCGTATGGCCCTAAAAAAGATGAATTTTGCCGTTCAAAACGATCGGCAAATAGTAAAAAAAAAAATCTTATAGATTCAGAAAAATATAAGTAAGAATAATAAGAAAAATAGGAAGAAAACTACATTATATACATAAAAAAATGTTTTCAAATTCGTTGTATTGTTTTAATTAACAGACTTACGTAAGGAAAATTTTTATATCTTCGAAGTTAACCACTCATATGATATCATTACAAATGTAGAACAGATTTATTAGAACATATATACATGTGAAATTAACATTACGATTAAAAACATACATAACTATTTTGACAAGATTATTTAACATATTTGCATCGATTTTAATAGGACTAAAAAATTTTTCATGAATGTTTTTACCTTATGAAATTTAAATATATCTTTTTATAATTTGATTTCATCGTCATATATATACATATATGTCGTTATGTGTACATATATGTATAATCAGATATACATTGTACGTACATATATTATATGAATTTCGATTAAAGTGAGAAGTGAGAAGCGCATGTCGAGAATTCGTAAAAGCTATCGCTATAGTATTTTAGCAACTGTCTCATTGTTAGTGTGTTATTGCTGCTGTTTTTATATTTTGACGAAAAAAATAATCATTTTAAATTATTAAATATTTTTTTAGAACATTATGTCTCTCTCCGGTAAGTTTTATATTTCAATTTCTGCATATATATGAAATAATACATATTTCCAAGAGAAAGCACGTGTGTCACTAACATTTATTTACTATTAGAGGTTATATCTCTCTTTCTGAAGTTCTTTTCATATCATATTGTATATAATATATATAGGAAGTATCTCTCTCTCTATAACATATAAAAAATATTAAATATTTCTTATCTGTTATTTTATTAATTTATTATGTCATTTTCAATTATTGTACTAATTTAACTTATTATATAAATGAGAGTGTGCACGTCCGTATATACGCATTGAGGTATTTAATTAAACGGATATGACATAACGTGTGTCATATTAATATATAATTTAGAATTAATACCAAATATATGTGATTTACATAAAACTGAATGTGTGCTAAAATAAATATCAATTTTTTTAAATGTTTTTTTTTTATATTCTTAAATAACCAATATACTTTTCTCTATATTTAAATCTTGCTTTGAATTGTCCGATCTATATGATTTTGCAATGTTATAGACAGGGTAATATCCGACAATGCTGATCATATTGTTTGGATTGATATGGAGGTAGCAAAATATTACAAATAATATTTAATTTTAGTAATTATGATGAAAAGCAACCAAAAATTAATGCAGAAATATTAAATTGATCAAATTATATTATTACAGATGACTGGACTGGATGTAGAAAAAGATCACATATTAGAAATTGCCTGTGTTGTAACAGATAAAACATTGAAAATTATTAGCGAAGAATTAAATATTATAATACATCAATCAAATATAATTTTAGATAATATGAATACATGGTGTAAAAGACAGCATAAAAAAGTAAGCCTTGATTTTACTTGAGTGATATGTTTTCTTGAACTTGGCATTTACAAATTGATAAATTTTGAATATTTTTATATATAATTTATTTTATTAATAACTAGTTTTTATATATAATTGGTATATATGTGAATTTTAGACTGGATTGACAGAAAATTCTCGTTCAAGTACAATCTCGTTGGAAGATGCTGAAAAGATGGTGCTTAACTTTTTACAAAAATATATTCCTAGAGGTGTATGTCCACTGGCTGGAAATACAGTCTACATGGATCGTTTCTTTCTATACAAATATATGCCGCTAGTTAACAATTTTTTGCACTACAGGATTATTGATGTTAGTGCAATCAAGGAAGTTGTCAGGTATAACAAATCTTTTCTATTTTGATACAAACAGTAATATTAATATTCTTTTCTTGTGCAATATAAATAAAATTAAGAGCAATCTACCATAGAATAGATATTTAAAGTGATAATATAAAACATGATTGATGACGAATAAATTTTTATAATTTTTAGAAGATGGAATCCAAGTGTATATGATTCTGTTCCAAAAAAAGAATTAAAACATAGGGCTTTAGATGATATAAAAGAAAGCATTAAGGAGCTAGCTTATTATCAAAAATATATATTTGGGTTTCAATAATAGTATAATTTTTTATATTTAAAAGAAACTATAATATACATTTTTATCAATATCTTTTTTAAAGCAGAAAATATCATATACTGAAAACCATCAAGTGCATCAATACAACTAAATTTGTAAATACTTATAAATTGTGACTAATGAATGTGTAAATATATATTTTCAATCAAGAATTACTTCTCATCAAGCATAATAAAAGCATAATAAAATATATGTAAATCTTATCTTTGTATTATGTGTATAGATTATGTATTTATGATTTTAATATAATAATCATGCTATCTTTTAACAATTATATACATGTGTGTATATTTGTGTATAAAATTGTGTTTTATATTTTTCTGTTTATTTTGTAGTTTATATGAAATATATTATTGGCAAAAATATGTATATCGAACTGTATTTTAAGAGATAGTCCCAATATGGCGTAGCCAATCAGATTTGCTATCTAGCTTTTCTCATTTGCCATTTATACGTTATCTTTTTTTTGCGTAACAGTTGGTAGTAATGGTTGTTGCTCTTGCATGTCACCTAGCGGTAATCGCGTAAAATACCTCAATTCAAATTTTCCAACGGATGCTGTGTCTAACTTCTGGCGTGTAACGTTTACAAACAGTAAATGAATACGGAATAAAACGTATCGTGAAAAGAAGTAAATTCGTATCAGCTGTGTTGTAACGAGAAATATTCGGAGCACAAAAAGTTATTCAAAATGAATGATACACGTAATGCGAAGAAGGATAAAAATCAACATATACAGGTTTTCGTGCGTGTTAGGTAAGCATAAAAATTATATTTGGAAAGCTAGTGTCCTGCTGTTTCAAAAGACTGAATCCTGTGTAGATATTGAAAAGTGTATTAGATTCTTTTTATAAAATTCCGATAGGGTCTCTATTTTTTCTTGTTTAATCTAAATTTTTTATTATTTATAAATATGAATTTAATAATTATATACATACAATATATATAAGAACTGGTTTTTTTTTATTTTTACACTGATATTAACACATTTTTATACTATTGAGCAAATATCTTTATGGAATGGTGTTATTTTTAATAGACCAATAAATAATACTGAGAAAATTGGAAAATCAATCTCAGTAGTGGAATTACCATCTAACAAAGAAGTAATAGTGCATGAAAGATCACAAGGCAGTCACTCGAAAAAGTTTACATTTGATAAAGTATTTGGACCTTCCTCAAAACAAGTAAAGAAATATTTTTTATTTTATAAACAATTAAAATTTTTATATTAAAGATTTTAAGAGCAGCGCTTATACTTTTGGAAGAAATATAATATTGTTTGAAATTTATAGGTAGATGTATATAATGCAGTTGTTAACCCATTGCTTGAGGAGGTATTGGCAGGATATAATTGTACAGTTTTTGCCTATGGTCAAACTGGAACTGGAAAAACATTTACTATGGAAGGTGTTAGCAATGATCCAACATTGCATTGGCAAAGTGTCAGTTATATTTTATATAAAATAATTTATATTATCATAGTAAATGTAACATGTATGAAATTTCAATATATATAATGACTTAATCACTTAATGTAATGTTTTTAATATAATTTAATATAAGAAGAATGATCAAGATTTCCTGATTATTGAATTATATGATCAAATTTGAAATGCAAGAGATTATAGAAAAATAACATTATATGTTTATAAAAACAAAAACTTTTTATTAGATTTAGCAATTTTTGTCACAATATATAAGTGTAATAATATCATATCAAACATATATATGCTTATATAAAATTAATTTATATATACATATAGGATACAACAGCTGGAATTATACCTCGTGCATTGAGTCATTTGTTTGATGAATTACGTATGTTGGAAGTACAAGAATATACAGTACGAGTTAGTTTCCTGGAATTATATAATGAAGAATTATTCGACTTACTCTCCCCTAACGATGATGCATCTAAAATAAGGTAATATCAAAATGGATTTTTATAATAATGAAATGTGAAATTATCATCATATTTGTAATCTTATATAGGCTTTATGAAGATGCTACAAGAAAAGGTTCAGTAATCATTCATGGATTAGAAGAAGTAACTGTACATAATAAAAATGAAGTTTACAAAATCCTAGAAAAAGGATCTGAGAAAAGGCAAACAGCTGCAACTTTCATGAATGCTCACTCGAGGTTGTTATTTTTATTTATATATGTTAGTCATTTATTTTTTAAAAGTGCTGTATTTTATGCTATATGCTTGTTATAACATTTTTAATACCATATTTTCAGCCGTTCTCATACAGTATTTTCGATTACTATTCACATAAAAGAAAATAATGTAGATGGGGAAGAACTTCTTAAGACTGGAAAATTAAACTTAGTAGATTTAGCTGGGAGTGAGAATATTGGAAGATCTGGTGCAGTTGATAGGAGAGCAAGAGAAGCAGGAAATATTAATCAATCATTATTGACTCTTGGTCGAGTTATAACAGCACTTGTTGAAAGAGCACCTCACATACCATATAGGTAATCGACAAAACTATATTGTATTAATAATATAATTTTATACGGACATACATATAAATAGAAAACCTAACATTTTTTTCTTCAAGTTTTGTAATTTAAAATTAACCGAAATTTATTATTTTTGTATCTTATATTAATTAGGGAATCAAAATTAACGAGACTTCTGCAAGAATCGTTAGGCGGACGTACGAAGACATCAATTATTGCTACAGTATCTCCAGCAAACATAAATTTAGAGGAAACATTGTCAACATTAGATTATGCTCACCGTGCCAAAAATATCACAAATCGTCCTGAAATCAATCAGAAATTGTCTAAAAAAGCATTACTTAAAGAGTATACAGAGGAAATTGAAAGACTTAGGAGAGATTTATTAGCAGCACGTGAACGAAATGGTGTATATTTGGCACAGGAAAATTATAACGAAATGCAATCATTGATTGAGAATCAGAGTAAAGAAATTGAAGAAAAAATAACTCACATTAAAGTGCTTAAAGAAACTATGGAAACTAAGGAGGTATAGATATATAACTATTAATAATACTTTATTATAGTAATTTATATTGTTATCTTATATTTTATTTTTGTTTATTGTTTAGCAAATATTCGATGATTTACAAGCAAAACATAATGAACAAACTAATCATCTACATGAAACTAAGGAACAATTAGAAACTACCACTCATGCTTTGAAATCTACTACTGCACTTTTAGAAATGACAGAACGTGAGAAAGAAGAACAAAGTCATTTAGTAAAAAAACATGTATCTACAGAAAAAGAACTTTTCTCACAGGCACAAATACTTTTAAACGTTGCTGATACAGTTACAACTGATGTAAATAAGCTTCAGGATAAAATTTCTCATAAAAGGTAATTACATCTCATTTTATTATTATTTTAATATAGGGTAAGGGATAGCACTGTAATGACTTTATAATATTGATGCTACTATTATAATTATTTTAAATTATATTTAATGTACTTCTCTATATACACACATATAGGCAATTGGAACAGGAAAACGAACATCTTAGTCACCAATTTCGATGTAACATTACAAAACAGTTTCAAGACATGGAAAATAATGTTACAGTTTATTCGCAAAATTTTCTACAGTTTTGTACTTCCATGAAAAATAAAATAGGTAAGTAAAAATTATTAATATGTGCATTTATGTGCATATATAAATGGATATCATAGAATATTGGGCTATTTTTGTAGATTCACAAGTAAAGTTATTCAAAAAGGATATAGATTCGTTAATCGATCATATGTCAAATGATATTGTTAATAAAGAACAGTCAGCAGTGGATGAATTTAGAAAAAATATAAATAATTCGGTGAGTTATTTGCACATACATAAAAAAAACAAGATCGATAATGTAATCAAAGAATATATATAGCACAAATTTTTCTATTTTAGTACACACATTATCAACAATGGTCGGATACAGAAAGAAAATGTTCATCTGACATGATTCAACGTGAACAGGAATTTTTAAATGACACATCCCTAAAACTGACATCAAAAATGAATGATTTGATACAAATTAATAGCTTGCAAATTGCAAACAATTTACGTCATTTAAATGATGACGTATCTCAGAAATTTGATAAGTTACTGGTATATACAAATGAATCAATAAGACAACTTTGTAATCACAAGATACAGGAATGTGACAATTTACGTAAAAATATAGATGATATAAAACAAAATGTACAAATTATTTATGAAAATGATGGTAAAATTATGGAGGAACAAGAAAAGTTTAAGAAGGTATGATCATAATTTGGTAATAATTTTAATATTATCTTATGATAATATTTTACTAATATTTCTTTTTTCAACAGTTTTAATAATTTTATTTACAAATATATATAAACCATAAAATATATACATATATATATTTTTTTTTGCAGTCATTTGAAAATTTATCGCAACAATTTAACAACTTGAATAAAAACGTGACCGAGAATTATTCTAATAAATGCACCACTTTAGCTCGTGTTAATGAAATTTGTGATAGTACCGATGCCATTATTCTCAATGACTATTACAAAACTGTTGGAGAAAATGAGTCTCTGGAACAGAAAATTCAGAACAATATTGATATACTTAAAAGCGATATTGATCATAACATGATAAAGGTATTATTTATATACTTTATATACTATATATTATTTATATATTTTTATTACACCTTACTTACAATTCTTTTTTAAATTATAAAAAAATCTGTGTAAGAAGTGAAAATAATATGTATGTTGATTCTTTCATTCTGTTAGAATCAGGCAATAGCAGAGCAGATTGCAGTAGAAGGCCATAATTTAACTGACGAATTTCAAACTAACATAAACAATCATTGCAATATATTAATGCAGGACAAATTACATGTGGAAAATGACAAGAAACAAATTGAACAAAAGTTCATGGAAGATAATTCTTCTTCTATTGGATTTATTGAAGTAAATTTTTATTACTCTTATATATCATTAAAATTATTATTTTATGGAACACATACACATATTTAACCATATTTTACAGAATATCCATCATATACTAATGGAAGGTTATGATAATCATGTAAAACTTGTAGAAGAAAAAGAAAAGAAAAACCTACAAATGTTTATAGAACTAGATGATGAAATTAAAAGGCAAAGTGAAATTTCGTCTGATTGGAATGACAAGACAACAACGGAATTGAATTCAATACAAGAAAGAATTGGGAAATTTCTTCTTGAAGATTTACGGCGCGATACACCAACAGGTAAGTTTACGACTTTTATGTAGTGCTAAATTTAATAGCTAGATTTATTTAATATCTTTCTTATAGGTTTAACACCTGCAAAAAAAGAATATCATTATCCACGACGCTTGGTCGTAACTTCGCCACACGAACGAATCATTCAAAGGTTCAGAAAAATAAGAAATTATCGTGAAAGCTCTGATGACGAAGTAAATATAAATATCGATTTATTTGGAAATATTAACATATTTCTACAAAATGTCTTATAGATTATTACATAAATAAATATAGTGAAATGTGTAAATGTTAAAATGTATTATATTTTTGTAGGAAGCAACGTTGGTAAATAATAATTCACCGAAGAAGCGATCGCAAATCCAAACGTAGATTAAACGCTTCAATTGGTAATTGATTACATTTTATACTTATGATAATAATTAATTATACATTAGATTTACTGTGAGGTAATAATATTTTGATACAATGACATGATGTAATAAATAATATTAAAGAATTTACAGAAAACTGTTTAACAGATCTAAGGTACATTTTGCTTGACACTATTTTCGCTTTAAAGCGCAAGATTCTTCTCCCTGATTGATACATCAAATGTTTGGGAGCGAAAATAACGTCAAACGGAATGCATCCCTAAATCTACATCCCAGATCTGGATTTGTTTTACAAATCTGCATTATTTGTATAGAAAAAATACCACACAATATAATTTAATATATAAACGAAATATATATATTAATGAAAAAATTCACTGCATAATCAACTCTTACGATGAGCGTCAGCTTTTACGCTAATCTCAGACACTCTAATTCCATTGAAAATTACGTGAAATGACCATATATTGTATTTTTCATTTATATTTGTTAACATACCACGGAGGTAAATAGAGAAAGAGAAAGGAGATTATAAAGCATAGCACAGCTTTCATTTTTTTAATTATCGATATTGTAATCAAACTAAAATTTTGCAAACTGATCTGATTGATGCATCTGTTACCTAATAATTTTTAATCTTACATTATTATCACATCTCATTATCTGGAAACACTAACATTACACATTCAGGAAAAACAATTTACTATACAGAAATGTATAATACAAAATTATTTTATATTTTGTATTTATATACATAATTACAAATGATAAAATTATAGACCATAGGAAATATTGTTTAGTTTATGGTGTAGGAGTAAATGAAAGATTCATAGGTGACAATTGACTCCCAGGTGTTGCATCTGTTTGCGTTCTTTGCTCAATCACAGGATCCGTTTCATTCATATCATCCACCTAGAATAGTTAAATGGAATTAATTTGCCGATTACTATTAAAAAATATTTTTACTTACCACCATAGAAGTTTCTCCTATTCTCTCTGCTCTTTTTTCAGCAATCGTTCTTAATAGCACTTTAGCTTCCTCCTTTGTTTCATCAAATTGAAGACATTTTTGTGCAAAATGATTTGCATGATCTAATTGTTCCCTCTTCAAGTGATACTGTGTAAGATATTTATATGCATGACTCAATTCCGTTCTATCAACGCTTCGGAATTCGTCCATCACAAAGTCTGTATAAGCTGCTGCTGCATGATCATGTTCTCCTAATTTCTCATACAACCTATAACAAAAATATTTAGTAAAAAATATATATACATATTTTTTTTTTTGCCCTGCAATATTATATACACACACATATTATTGAATACATACGTTGCTAACTTTAAGAGTGCCATTCCTTCTATGTCGCCCACGTTGCATGCCTTGTAATAACATTTAAGGGCATCTTGAATTTTATCCTGTTTCTCATATGCTTCACCCAAGGCTAGAACCATTCTACTGTCATGGGGTCTTAAGAGCTGAGCTTGTTTATAATAATAGAGTCCGTAAAATGGCATTTTTAAGATCTCATATGTTTGACCTAAGCCATACCATGCTCTATAATCTCGTCTATTTACCTCTGTGATAAGTTAACAAATTTATAAATGAAAAATATATTATATATTATTGATGCAAACAGAAAATATTCAAAGATTTTACCAATTGCCTGTCTATAACTGTGGATTGCGCCATTAGTATTTTTCATTTCCATAAATTCATGTCCTAGTAATGTCCAAGCTGACAAATATTGCGGATTCATTTTCAATGCTCTATGGAAATACATCACTGCCTTTTGATGATCTGCTCTTAAGCTGTAATAATTTCCTAAAGAGGTAATTTAATTTTCATCTTGAAATACACTCTTTAAATATAATATTGATGTGCTTTCTTACAAAGATTCAATTAATACTTACCTACTATACAACAAGTTTCCAATCTATATTTATCTATCTCAGTAGCTCTGTGTGCCAAATATGCTAATTCAACTTTCATTTCCTTCACATAAAGTAGATTGGAATACGTATCCATGTTATCAAGACAATAAGGATCTTCTTCTATTATCCTTTTAAAAGTTTCTATTGCATTATCAACATCTGGAATAAAAAATATTTTTATAATACTTTATTATGAAAAAAATATTTGAATTATAAAGGCATATAAGAGATATTTAATCAAATAATTCATTTTGAAATTAAGAAAATTAGTTTGAAATTTTTCAGTTGCAAATTTAATCGTACATTCTAGATAACAAATTTGTTAATTCACCTCTTCTATAATGCACTGCAATTGCAGTTTGAGCTAGTACATAACCATTTTTCTGAAAGCCCATTGATTGCAATTGGCAATATAATGCTAAACCTTCATCTATCAGCTGCAGTTCTAAATACATATGTGCCATAAAGAAGTATTTCATCCAATGTTTGGGTAAGGATAAACTCTCCAATTTCTCCCTGTCCGTGATTAATGCAGCCAATTCTAACCATGTACCCCAATGCATAGGTTCTTTATGTATAGACTCCACTAGAACATCTGTCGCTTCTTTAGCGAGTTGCAATTTCTTCAAAGTCACACCGAAAAGATATAAACCATAACCATCCAACTTCAAAGCCAAATGATCTTTTCTTAGATCAGCGCAAAGCAATTTCAAGTTATCATTTTTCATCGGGTCTGGTGGCACATCTGTCATATCGTCCACTTTTTTCTTCTCTCCTGACAGGTAACGTGAATACAAATGTAGGAATCTAACTTTTGGACTTGTACAGTCCTTTGTGAAATAAGCTGCTCTATCATATTCTTTCAAGTCAAAATATGTCTTGGCTAAAGTGTAGGTATCCTCCTCTTGAAACGTCTCCGATATATCCGCAGTCAAATCGTGCACATCCAATTTTACATTTTTCAAGGAGTAGTTTAATTCCGCTAACCTATAATACAAACACCATATATATAAACACGTATGTGAATGCGTAGAACAGTGATATATTTATTTCAGAAGAAACCATTTGGTGGTATGCAGCAAACCGCGTTGAGAACATTCGCTTATCGCGTGCAGAAGATCCGATTTAACTTCTTTAAGATTAAACTTCACGGATTCTTGCATTTTGCCTTCACTTTACTTTCCTATATCATATGTCATTCGCTAGAACAATAAGAATTTTACATAGTGCTGCATATATTCAGGAATAAAAGACAGAAATTTTTTGTTTAATTAATCTATATTTTTCGATACATTTTACTCATCGTACCGGCATCGTTCTTTGTTTACAATACATATATCATGTCATGTATCATGTACTGATGCAATAATGCCAGAAGAAAAAAAAATTCGGCGCTGATACTAAAAGCTAAAGGTTGCTGCACACAAAGCTATTTCCATTCATAAGGATAACATGAGCATATATAGCGATAAAATACTTAATATTTATTAAATATTTAAATAATATATATAATGAGATTATTTGTCAAAATATTATGTATCGGAGTCAAAATGCTCATGTTACCCTTGTTGAACCTAGACAATTTCATGTATACCAACCTTTTCAAGTAATATGCACGTGCATAATATGTAGAAGCGGAAAAATTCATAACCTCTTCTATGAATCACAAGAATGAAAATTTATCAAGAAGAGAAAATATCATCCGATGATGTCTACGTATCATCTGATTTCATGGGTAAGACAATCATATATAAAATATTCAGATTTGCCATTTTTTTTTTAAATTATTGTTTCCGTGTACATACAATAGTTAAATTGAACCAAGTACAATATGTGAACAAATATTAACAGTAAAGGGGGTAGATTAACTTGATAAAAATTAGATATATCCACACATTTTCTAAGTCTTATATATATTTTTTCACATTATCTAAATATTCATTTTTGCTCACATTTCGTTCTACGAAATGCAAGTTCCTGATTTTAGTCGTAGCATTCAATCTTAACCCAGAGATTTTATTTACTCTGGTTTTTAAAAATGGACAAAGATTTTGAAATTTATATTTTAGTTATGTTTTTGCTTTTAATTTTAACTCTGAGTTACTGTATGAAAATGTGAACAATATTCTAAAATAGTTTAAAAGTTTGATTTGAGAGAATTTGAAATTTTACATATCTTTTTCAAAATATCATGTGCATGTGAAACATGTATACTATCATGAAATCTAAAATAAACTTTATCTTTTCCAAAAATAAAGTCAAGAAATGAAAAGTCAAACTATAATTGATGTCGTATATTTTCCATTTCTATCCTTTACCAGTTCAACTTTTTAGATGATATAGTGAAATATTAAAAAATTTAGGATAGAGCATATATTTTTTCAAAATATATATCTTCAACAATTAATTAAAAATTCGATAAAATATGATGGACATATTTTACAGGGTGCAAATTCCCATGGTCAATTAGGACAAGGTATATTATCCGAACAATGTATTTTACCTCAAAATGTTGATTTATCCGGATGTTCCCTGAGACTAGAAAGCATAAGGAAGATTGTCGGTGGTGCTGGGCACACGCTGATTTTAGATACAGATGGTCGGGTACATTCTTGTGGATTGAACGACAAGGGACAAACTGGAAACGGCAATATCGAACAGAGAAACGTTTTAACGTTTCAGAAAATATGCGCTCTCGAACATGAAATGGTTGTTGATGTATGTTGCGGATGGGATTGTTCCGCGGCGTTAACGAGAGACGGCGAGTTATATGTATGGGGCTCCAATCGTTATGGACAATTGGGTTTGGATCATTCAATTTTTTCTACAATATCGCAGCCCCGCAAAATTACGATCGGCGAAAAAATCAGATGTGTTTCGATGGGTCTGCGACATACTGCCATCGTGACAGAAAGTCACAAACTCTATACTTGTGGAGCAAATAATAGAGGACAATTAGGATTAATTAATCCAAAAACTATGGAGCCTTATATTCTTCTAGATACATTCACTAAAGGTATGACAATTTTTTCGCATTGGATGTATTTTGCTTTATAAAATTGAACGATTTAAGGAATTCTAAAGGATTGATAGTATAAAGTATTGAACTTGCTTATGTGTCTATTTTTACTTTAAATCTCTGCATTTAATATATATCTAATTATATATTATATATTTTTTATATTAGTTTTTAGTTATAGCTCTTATTTATTTATTAATTTTACACTTGTTTATATCATTTATTGTTTTGAGTTACATACAACTCAAATAGTTGATAAATATTCTATTGTCCAATAAGAAAACGAAAATGTTTACATTTAATTAAAACACAGGTGAACACAGTTCTAGAATTGATAATGCGGGAAAATATAGAAAATGTTGCCTGTGGTCAGTATCATACTGTTGTCATAATAAAGAATCAAAAGGACATGTACAATATATACGTTTTTGGTGACAACAAACATGGACAATTGGGATTTTGTCCTAAAACATTTTCTGAGACGCGATTATGGCAACCTATATGTATTCCGCTTCCTGGCATACAACTCGATACGCCAATTCAGATTCATACAGGATGGAGTCACATAAATATCTTAAGCAGTAACTAACTTTGCTTCTTATTATATAATCAAATTATTTATATGTAATGAAAATTGTATGATTTTAGATGGTGTTGTTTTTTCATGGGGAAGAAATGATTACGGTCAATTGGGCCATTCATTATCACATCCAGAAAATAGAATTTCCATGCAAGAGAGGCTTCAACATATTGAACACATCCCCAGAATCATTCAACTTTCAGTTGGATCTGAGCATAATGTTGCTTTAACTGGTACTGATAAATTGCATGATAAATATATCCAAATGCATTTGAAATTAATTATGCTAAAATATAGATGGTAATATAGAATATATCAAATAATTATCATTTTTCAATTTAAATTGCATATTTTCGATTTCCAATTATCTTGTACTTTTTTCTAATTTTCTTTTATCAAAAAGGAGATGGATATAAATCTTGTGTTAAGCTTCAAAAGTATCTTAAAATATCAAATATGATTAAATATTGAAAGGAATATTTTTAGTATTATTTGTAATAATTTAATTTTACAGATGATGGCGCGATACTATGCTGGGGCTGGAATGAACATGGAAACTGTGGTAATGGAAACACTGAAAATGTTTTAAAACCAGAATTTCTTTCAGTTCTATCCAATTCTGTTGGTGTCCTTATTGGTGCTGGCACAGGCCATTCATTTGCTGTGATAAAAGATATTAGCTAGTCACAATATTAATATATCGCAAAAAAATTTATTTTTTTATATTTAGTTACAATTGTGTATATAAATAAAATATTTTTGCAAATATATTGCTTATAAACTTGTTATTCGATTGCGATGCAATATAAAGCAAAAACATAGTAAAAGTCAAGTATAATAATGTAAAACTATTTGTAATTACATATTCTCTGGGCTTTATAAAAAAATATAACTTAATTTTATTTTCCTCATATGTATGAAGATAAATAAATCGCGTGAAATTAATAGCAATACGTTTTTTATACCAATACTAAATTTTAAATCTTTAGTTATATAATATTTATAATATTAGTTATATAATATTTATAATATATACTAGCCCGGCATTTCATGCCTCCAAATCTTTGCGAGGGAAACACAAAATACGATTGCTTCGCAATTGAAATGGAGAACGTGGAGTTATGATAAAGAATTTAGATCAGACCTTGAATCATCCTGAACAGAAAATTTAAACGAATTTGTCAAAGATCTATAATCGACCCCCCTGCGTTGTTAGCCCGAAGGTAGTATAGAAAATGCGCGGCATGCAACTTCACCTGCGGCAATTCACCACCTGTCAGTAGGCAACTGTCATCGGTCGCGAATAGGAAGGGAAACGACCGAAATTGTGCTTTCCGCTTTACAAAAACTTTATCGTGGCAAAGAAACTCGTTGCACAGAAAAGTTTATCAGATATATTTTACAGAAAAAAAGAAATGCTTCGAGCACGGTCCCAAAGCAGCGTGTAGTAAGTTGAGCGAATATATCTGGTCTTTATTTCGTTTGACAGATCGTATATATAAGAGCGAATTATAAATAAATCTCTTTTGTTTATTAGTGAACAGGAAGCGAAGTTTGTGCAAGATCGTATAACGGGCGTGGAAAAACACTTTGCCGAGCTGTGCACGATATTTGCGGCGTTCACCAGAAAAGCGGCCAGGTGCTCCTCCGTGAAACTATATTGATTATTTTTCGTCGGCGATATGCGTAAACCTTTTATCCCCTATCACTTCGCGCTCCGTTTTGTCCGTTACTCATTAATCTTTTTTTCAGGTTGCGCGATAAAAGCGACGAACTAGCTAAAATAATTCAAACCTACGCCGATTCGGAGATTATAAATCGATCCCTGAGCGCCGGGCTCGCGAATTTTTCGGCAACATTATCGGTTATCGGCGATTATAGGTAAAACTCTGCTTCTCCATTTCGGATAATCATATTTTCTTCGCGATGTATAAAAAAAGGAGAAAAAACATGTTAATTTATTTGTTATTGCAAATTGTTACGTTTAATATGACACCATGAATAAGTGAAGAAATAAAAAAATCATGTTGATATATTTTTACTTGCATAATTAAAAATATTTATATTTTTTATGTATCTTCCTATATTAAATAATCATGATTTTTATTTCTCGATGAACGAAAAAAAATAAGAGATAAAAAGAAACGTGCTCTAGCTCTCTTTTTTTAAATTTATTTTCTTTCTCTTGTGTATATACTATTTTAATTATATATAATACTTTTAGCTTCAATGTTATTTTAATATTTGCGTTTTTAAAATTATTAATTTACTTTAGAGATGCAGAGGTACAAAGATTAGATGCCAAGATAATTGCACCTCTCTCGCAGTACGCGACAATTTGCAAACATGCTCGTGATGATGTTAAAAGCACCTTTGCAGCACGTGATAGAGAGCTCACAAGACGAAGACATTTGGACAAAGTCCGAGAAAGAAATCCCAGGAATCACCAAATGATAGTATCCTTGTAATTAAAGATTTATTTCAATAGCATTAAAATAATGAAATAAAAAATCAAACTATAATTAAAATTAATAAATATTGATAAAATTATTTCAAATATCTCTTATTATAAAATCTTTAACTGAAAAAAAATCTCAGTCGCAAGCCAAATCGGAGCTGATGAAAGCATCCGTCGAAGTATCCCGAGTAGTAAAAGGATTGGAAGAACAAATCGATTCGTTCGAACGAAGAAAATTGCACGATTTGAAATCCATACTTTTAGACTTTGTCACCATCGAAATGAGCTTTCATACAAAGGCCCTCGAGCTTTTGACTAAAGCTTATCAAGATATAGCGGCTATAGACGAGATGAAAGATCTTGAGGTAAGATGTAAGATTTAATTTGAATTTTTTCAGCGTGCGCTCCTGTGTAAAATTAAAAAAGAAAGAGAATTGTGAAATTACAAATTTATAACACATGGGGTAAATTTATAAAATACTATAATTGCATTATATTGATATCTGTACAAGTGTAGTCAATAGTTGTGTATCCTTTGACATGCAGGACTTTCAAACCGCGAGAGGAGAAATGAATGGGGTAAACTTACTTCAAATTGATATCTGTATTATTACGATTAAATACCTTACTTTACATTTCACAATAATAGCTTTATTATTACCAAATATTCAATATTATATAAAATTTATGGAATATATTACGAATATTATTATCATTGTTTAAATAAAGCATGCAATTATATCGTTATCCAGGAATTTAGAGAGACAATGCGCGTCCCCGATTCCGTTGCAAGACTAGACACAGTGAATAGAACTTCATTTCGACAGGCTTATTCATTAACGAATTTAGCCAGCCGATTTGCATCCTCTCCCATGACATCGCAGAAATCAAGTAATCGAGAAGCTGAATCTGTCGTAAGTGCAAAATTCGAACATGCGTTCCTCTTTATACTGTTCTATTATTAGATTTTAATATAAAAAATTACAGGATTCTGTACAAACTGGATTCACAAATTCTTCTGAATCGGTTCAAGTTGAGGAGTATGCGGACAGTACAGAAGAAACAGAATCAGAATCAATTCGAGAGAAGCCTGTGAGAACTAGGCATAAATCAATGTAATTTCAATTACATTTTTAACTTTGTCCTTCTATCTTTCTAGAGAACAGTATCAAGACACTCAGGATGTAAAATAAAGAAACGCTTCATTCTCAAACCTGTTCCACCAATTCCTACATGTCAGAAGTCCCTAATATCATCTATAATATACCGCATACCTTCTAAAATGAATAAGACAAAGTAAATCTTGTATTACATATTATTTATCTTTCAAAAATATTTGATTATTTATAATTTACATCATAATTTAAATGTCTATAGATACAAAAATTTTGACTAAGATAAGACTTGTATTAAATAATTGCTTTTATAGAAGAAAAGAATATTATATATACAATCGCTTTTATAAAGTAAGGAATGAAGAATTGATGTAAGTTACATGTTCCATTAAAATGATATAAAACCTAATGAAATTACATATACTTATGTCTTTGATATCTCGGTTAATTGTATGATAAAATTTGTTTGATATAATATCAAAATACATTTATAAAAAAGTGTAAGTTTATTTTTGTATTGTAACAAAAGGATGGATATCTCACAGTGTCTGTGTACATTCTTTTTCCACAATTATATATATATATATATATATATGGCTATCTCGGATGCTTTGGATGAGTGATTACTTATAGATTAGTGCACTTGAAAGAAGAATGAACTTATTTATCACCACCTTCGACTCCTGCTTGTGTCATTAGGTCCGCAATATTCTTTTCCAAGTCGTCTATTCTGTTGCCCATCTCATCTAGTGTTTCTTATTAAGGATTTCTTTATAGCAATGATATAAATTCAAATATATATATATGTGTGTATAATATTATTAAATTAATATTATTAGATTAATTAAATGAGAGTATAACATACATATAATGGATATAAAAAAAAACTAATACACATTAATACACAATTAGTTACACTAAATTCTATAGAATATACATGAGATATCTACAAATTGTTCCAAATGTTACTTCAATGTGAATCTAACATTTTTATATTTTTCTTTTAGGTTAAGTGCAGAAAAAGGATATTTCTTCCTATGATCTGGTCGGACATCGTTTGAAATTTGTCCTGCATATTCTGCAGCAGCGTTTGCACCTGCAAAGGAGTCAACGTAGCGTCAACGACCTGTCGCGACGCGTCTCCGGATGCTTTGTTATCATCATCATTCCGTGTATGCGGACTCACGTATTGCGTCAACTCCTGCATGTTCTTCGGATCGGCGCTATTATTCATCCCGTAATTGTCGACATCCTCGCTCTTGTGATCCTGCTTGATGTCGGCCATCCTCGATGTCTTGCCGGAACGGAGGTTGAACGGCTTGTCCGAGACGTCTACGTCGCGGGCGTAATGGATTCCACGATTCCCACGAACGGGCGCATGCGACGCGACGTCTCCATCTTTCACGGTGACTTCGTGACGGATAGTGCTAAGCACCGATGATTGATCCAACAATGTTTATAAACCTTAAGCAGGTTTTCGTGCGGAAAGAGAGAAAGACGAGATATCGACATGAAATGCAGGAATTGAATTTTTAGATATTTGTTTATTCGTTTTCTCTCATTATATATTTTTTTATTTAGTCATTATCATTATGTATTAATTTATTTTAATTTACATATAAAAATCACGTAATATATGAAATAGGAAATTAAAATTATAAATACAACACCAATGCATGTGGAATGACACGCGATAAAAACGAAATGTTCTTATTTATATATATATATATAAGTATAAAAAAGATCGACGTATATATTATTATCAAAAATGATACAGATACAGAAAGTCATACGGATTGAAAATACAAAACAAGACATATATATATTACAAAGCTTTTACTAGCGTAATTCGAAACATTCGAGACGTCAGAGATATCACGTGATATCACGTATCATACGATTGATAAATGAATATCATATTATTGTTTTTGCGCACAGGCTACTTATTTTTATCTTCGATAAAATTTTAACCAATTGAAATTTACGAAACCGAAAGCAAAATAAAAACGTCTATTTATATATATAGGCTTCAAGAAAGGAAAACTTTAAAAAATAAGAGTGCAATGTAAAAGAAAATCTATTAGGGCATACGATGAAATTTTCGTCAGTTTCATATATATGTTTCTCGACCCGTTGGATTAGTAACATGTTTTTGAAATATGCAAATACAGGATGATGTCAGGATGATAATCATCATTTTTCAAGTATAGGTTTATACCAATAAAATGGTGTTTTCTTCTAACACCTTTCATTTTTTATTCCGATTGGCTACCGTCAATACATGTTTTTGAAATATGCAAATATAGGATGATGCCAGAATGATGTAATCATAATTTTTCAAGTAGGTTTATGCCAATAAAACGGTGTTTTCTTCTAACGCCTTTCATTTCAAACTCCGATTGGCTACCGTCAATATTCCTCGTCTCGCATTTAACGCATGTGCGCGATATCAGCTGATTACAAGCGCCAATTGCGTATAAACAATAGCGTAAAGCTGTCAGATGAGTGCCATTTCGTTCTGAGGAGAAATACTCGAAAAATTATTGTTTTATTCGTGTTTGCTCCAGTTTAAATGCAATATTCCTTTAATCGAGTTCTTTAATATAGTATCGATACAATTCCGATTTAATATTTCTCTTTGGAATCTTAAGTACCAAATTATGTTCTTTTCAGGATATACATCTATTATATTGTATATACATTATATTATTGGAGAGAAATTATATCATTACATAAAACTAAAAAATAAAATTAATTTTTTCAAATTATGAAAGAGAGAAAGAAAAAAGAAATAAATAAGACAACATTTTTTATTTTCTTAAAAATGAGATAAAGAATAAAATAAAATAAAATTGAATATCTAAAGATGTAATAAACAATTGTTGAGATCGAGTTTTCAATTTTTACACGCATATAAAAAGCAACAAAAGTTTATTATTGCTATATATTTTCTAAAACGTTGTGACGTACGTATGTATTGTAATTCCTTATCCGATTCTCTTCTACGAACAGTGCGTTAGTGAATTATTAATTACACAAATCGCGAGTATAATCGGGAGGTGCATCTTCGTCGTAATAACAGAACCGATAATTAATATGGAAATGAAACTGGGTTAATATAATATCGTTTTCGAAGCAAGTCAAATGTTTGCCTCCCGATCCGTGTACCATCGTCAAACGTCGGAATGTTCTCAAAGATGCTATCTCGTCGACGTAGATAGACGTGTAACACGGTAGAATATTCGCCATCCCCATGTTGGTGAAGGAGATTCAATTAAATCCTTCTCTCAAGGAAATACAACCCAAGTCTGTTCAAAGTCTTAATTGATATATGAACACTTCTTATCTTATATATAAAATTTATTTCTTCTGTGATAATTTTAAAAATTTAATTCTTTTTTTTTAAATGATTCATATAATTTTTGCTTCCTCATAGAGGAAGCTTTGTTTTCGTGACAAAATTTTTTTTCGAGTTTTCTATGCCAATGTGTTTAGAATGTTCCAAAACGTCGAAAAATCATATTCCTAAAAAAATGTCTGTATGTATTATTGTGTGTGTGTGTGTGTGTGCATCGGTGAAAGAAATTATTTTAATTTTTATTTCGCTCACAAAGCTTCCTCTATGAGGAAGCAAAAATTGAAAAATCCGCATGCTTAAAGCAGCTTAAGCATTGTAAGATAAAATGATGAGGAAGCAATGTGCAAGTTTTTAATTTGCACAACTCTACTTGTTTTAATTTATAGGAGACGACTTAGGTACATATTTTCTTCGTGAAAGTATATTAAGAAATGAACAGATAACAAGTCCAAGCTTAGGATGGTTACTACCTTCAAAATTATTTTGGAAAGAAACAGAAATTTTGATACAATCGGATTTAAAGAATTACACATTGAATAATTTACAACAATATTTCATGTACGGTAGATTATTTATTTAGATAATCATTATATCTCTGTATGCTTCTCGTTAGTATAGAAATATTTTGAGATATATTTTTTCTTATAGAGACATAGGCATTCCTAACGCTTGGGAATTCAAAAAAGACAATGAGAAATATCAATTAGATTTTACAGCACCAGGTGTTGAAGTACATTGCTTATATGGCAGCAAAGTGCAAACTGTGGAAAAGTATGTCATTTTTACTATATAGAAAATTTAGATAATTAAAATAATTACTAGAGATATTAGAGATTTATAAGAGGTAAGAGCTTGTTTAAAATTTATATACATTTTTCTACAGGTTGTATTATAAACCAGGCACAGCTATAGATGGCTATCCTCAATTAATATTTGGAGATGGAGATGGAACTGTAAATATAAGGAGTTTGGAAGCATGTGCACATTGGCAGAAATCACAGAAACAAAAAATTTATTATCAAGATTTTCCTAAAGTAGATCATACTAACATCTTAAAAAATCCTGATATTTTAGCATACATTGCGACAGTTTTAAAAGTGTAACATGGTTATAATATTGATTTTTATTAGACACAAAAGGATGCAACAAATTAGGTAACATTAATATCTTAATATTTTTTTATTTGGTTTTGATATAAATTAACATCCAAATATAATAAAAAAGTGACACTAAATGTGAAAATATTGAGAAATTGATTAAAATTGTAAGAAATTTATTCGAATAATGTTTTTACTTAACCAACAAAATAATTTTCTGTAAAATTAAAGTTGAATGATTCATTTATTATGAGAAATAAGTCATTGTAATTGAAAATATATTTTTATTAACTACATTGTTCATTAAAATATATCATTACATAACGTGCCACCAATTCAATCAGAAATATTATAAAGTAGTGCAATTACAAAAAAACACTTTGTAAATATCAATACTTCCACTCATTAACTCTCTCACCTCATATCCTATAAATATAATACTATATTTCCTCTTTATACATATATATTTTTATACTCGGTACATATGTACACGTCTATCCATTTTTACGTTGTACTAATTGTATGATCTCACACGAAACAAAGATGTAATTAATATGACTAGTGATGTATAATAATTATATTCACGTCAAGTCTCTCCATATTATATACAATAGTGTATGTGTATATTTAATAGCTGATACATAGCACAGTTAGAATAACAATGAAATCCTAGTTCCACAGTTTACAAGTCACAAACCCATTTTATCATAAACATGTCAATGTTGTATTTACATCTTTATTTATAGTATGCAATAAACGCTTATGATGGTTTAGAATAGTATTTGAAAATCAAGAAACGTGTGTGTAAAGTATTATTGTAGGAAGTATATTAACAGATACATAAACTTTCTAAGATTTTTACTATAATTTCAAAATTTTCTCTTGGTATTTTATCCATATGTGCAATTTATATATTTCTCTTTCTCTCTCTCTTTGGTATAAATATCTTATTTTTGAACATGTAATAAACATTTATCAGAGTACATTAAAAATGTTTCTATGCAAAACTACATTTATGTACAAAATGATAAAAAGTAAATATTCTGCAATTTTCTAGGCATTGATATCATTTCATTATTTCTGATACCATCTCAGTATTGATTAAATTCATTCTGATGAATGTATAACACACATTAATTTCACACACACACGCACACATTTGTATGAAATGTTACTGTAATAATAATGTAAATTATTACAACAAACAAAAAACTCATATCATAAATGGTGATAATAAATAAATGTTGTTGAAAAATAAGATATTTATTGATTATAATATTATATTGTAATTTTTTTTTGCAATAATTAACTCAATATATAAAATTTTTTTATCACAGATTGTAATAATGTAATTACAATCTATATATACATATATATATATATATGAAACTTTCATATATATTTTGTTTAAAGTTTTCCTAAACATCTAAGCTGCGTTTCAAAATTTACTTCTTAGAATAAAATAGTGTTTGATTAACCATCACAACAAAGAAATTGTTTCTTTTGTCCTGACAGGTCAACCGAACGCAACTCTCTTCTAAGAAGTAAATTTTGAAATGCAACACTGATTTTACATGTTCGTACTTTTAATAATTTTAAATATTTGAAATAATGTGCTTTGTTTTTTTCCTCACTAAGTTTTTATGTATTTGTGATTCTTTTTTAACATATATACGTGAAAAGTTCAGGTCAACCTCCAAAGAACACAGCACAAAGGCAGCATAGGAATGCATAAAATTCTGATTCTTGTACTCTAAAACAGATTTGCTGAAACAATCAAACTTTTTGTAATTATTCTTCTAGCAATATATAATTTCTTGCTATTTCATTCCTTTATGGTAAAACTTATTTTTACTCAATCTTAATATCTTTTCTCAATCTAAATCATTATTTAGTAATATATTAAAGTAGTCTTTTTAAAAAATGTGTAAAAACTCTTGTTGTAAAAGTTTTTTTACAACAGATAATATCTTTTAATGTCAGTTAAGCCCTGTCGAAGATCTTATAAAGGCATATATTCCCAAAGCTAAAATAGTCACAACAGTGATAGTTTTATAACTTCTGATACGATAAGATATCCTTGGTGTTGACTGGACAATTTTTAAGTTTCGTTGTCTTTCTCTCTCTTGACGACCTGCTTCTGCCTTTGCTTTCCATTCTTGTTCTTTAATTTTTCTCTTATGATCATAATCTTTGACATCATTACTGATAGATTCAGGAGGATATTTTTGATATAAATCTTTTGCTTCGACTAAAAGTGTTTCAAATGGCAAGTCATCAGGTAACTGAAAATATAAATTTCTATAATTATATTATTTTTTTGATTGCCAAATTTTTTTTATTATACTTACCGTACATAATATCTTATGTGTGTGTCCCATGTCAGGTGTAGTATTGAAAATTTCGGTAGCTCTATGTGCAACAATTACTGTACTTAGATAGAGAGGCATGAGTGGAGGACTGCCCAGGAAATAATCAAATAATCTATGTAATAATATCCTGTTTTCTGCATATTTGTGTGCATACCATGTTGTGTATTCAGCCAAAGCAAAGTGTGGAAACAGTTCTACACTAAGGTAAAAAATAATTCTGCAATTAGTTATTATAATGTATAAAAAATCTAAAGTGTTATATTTCAATGTATAACTAACTTCTCTAAATGTTCCAGGAGCGTTGGATGCACTCGTTCCAATAATGCAAATATATAGAATAACTCTTGATTTACTTTTTCCATAGTTTTTTCCATAAATCTTTCCAGGAACTCTAATGATATACTTTCAAGCACATACAAGCCTGCTTGTAATCCCATCACAAGTAACACAGTTGCTGCTATATCATTGTATCCCTGGTAGTAACTAGGTACGCATTATTTTATTTTATATTACACAATAAGAGAGATAAGTTATATAATTCGTATTTAAAAAAAATAATATTTGTGCTCTTAAAAAAACTAACTTTAATTCGGAATGTCTATGAAGTACCCAGCACATAAGCTGCGTCAATTGTTCTTGGAAACTTTCTGTTTCCTTTTCTGTTGCATTCTGTGAAATATGGCTGCCGCTACGTGCTACATCCTTCAATATCTGTTGATAAACCTCATTCGGTATACAAGTATGTATGGTCTCCAATTCATTAACAGGTATAAACTCCTCTTGTACTAATCTCAAAAGTTTTGGCCACAGTATCCTTCGTATATCATCTATAGATCATCTTTGATTTTAAGATTTGGCTTACAAGAAATAAGATTATTCTCAAAAAGGAACCAATTTTAAATAACATTACAAGATACAGTTTAAATAATACTATCTATATTTATAAACTATATTGATAACCATAGATAGACTGTCAAAACTGTCAAAAATTTTCTCAAAATCTGTCAATAAAGCTTGGAATAAGATCATCGTATAGTTCCTTGTTGATCATAATGTATTGGTCACCTTGACAAAGTACCGTTAACGAAGCCTTCGCTACTGCAACCAAGTAGTCTTAGCTCTCCTAGAGTTAGATCCGGATTGGCGATGCTACCGTGAATAACGCTCATTTTCATCCTCTCGCGATTGATAAGAGGATCCATCGAAGCGCTGCCATTCAATTCGCGATCATCTTCGTGAGTCAGCACTACTCCGTTCTGTTGTTTACCCGACGTGGCCGTATCGGTGACATCGGGTATCCGCGGCGCGGTACCGTCGTACCACGCTTTCGTGGAGTCGGGCAGAATCACGAGGGGCACACGATCGCACAAATTGTCTTCCTTGATCGCGAAGCTCGCTAATTCAACCGGTACATTTCTCCTACGAATTTTATTGCTATTATGATTTTCGGTCGGCGTTGACGCATCTGTCGCGGATTGCACCTTTTTGTTCTCGGTATCCATACTTCACTCAGTTTTCACGCGACTCTTACACACCAGATATATATCAGGGGACGCGTGTCATAACACTGATAATTTTGTTAAAGAGTTTCCTTAGGAATCTGAAAACTCTAATGGGAAACCGCTACTAATCTGTCAAACATGACACACGATAGCAAAACGAGATGACACACACTGCCTGCCGATTGACGTTACACCAGAACCAGAGGCACCAACCACACGCGAGCGCGAGGCGACCTTGCCAAAGTTATCTTGCTAAAGTTAGTCATGAACTTTATCATGAATGATGATGAACGGTAAAAATACGAAATACAAAACTTTTATTTTCTATAGTAATATGACATATATATATGAAAGATTAGAGATAAAAGGAGCCTCGCGAGAGAGACTTCGGAACTCTTTGATGTTAGTCATCTCGCTTGCTCTTCATTCGTTCTCGCTCTCGCTTTCGACGACTCTCCAGCAACGAGGATCTTTCCTTATTTACAATACATAAACATAAAATAAAAACTAAAACTTTTATTTTGTATTTTATCGATTTGAAAATAATTATAATGGTTTGATAAGATTTATGCGATTAAAATATAGCATCAAACGCGACATAAATCGAATATATCGTACATTTAAATATATCATACGTTTAAATATTATACATTATTTTTTAATAATAAATAAATATTAATAAATACAAATAAATATTAAAAAAGGAAAATAAATCTTAGAAAATTTGGATTCAAAATTTAGTTTTCAAAGTGATAGAGTGATGAACACTTTCTCTTGGACTACTGCGTATTGTTAAAATTTATGTCAACGCTATCAGTATACTTATGTAACATATAACATTCTCGCATAAAACTTTATAAAGTCTTTGTTTCTAGATTAAATATATTATTTGTAAGTACTCGAGATGCTTTTGTTCAAGGATAATAGACAAGGTAAAAATATTTTCTATGCAAATGTTATTTTGTATTAGAAGAAAGAAATTTATTTTATTTATCGTACTCAACATTATAAAGATTACAAAACTATACACAATAATTTATTTTGTTTTACAAGGATTGTTTTATTCACTACAATTTTTACAATTCACAAGTTTTACTCTAAAATAAATTTAGTTTCTTAAAGTCTAAAGTAGCAGAGAGAAACCTGAGAGGGGCCACGCCGCCGTTTTTCCTGTAATGCTTTCTCTAGCCGGTACAGTGGCGCTAATTGGATCCATTTTAGAGCCGGCGGAACTACGTGGCCGGATCCACTTTTCGGTGCCATGGTAAAACGATCGATTGGTGCATGTCCGTGCTAGATCCATAATTGTGGATCTAGCACGGACATGCACCAATCGATCGTTTTACCATGGCACCGAAAAGTGGATCCGGCCACGTAGTTCCGCCGGCTCTAAAATGGATCCAGTTAGCGCCACTGTACCGGCTAGAGAAAGCGTTACAGGAAAAACGGCGGCGTGGCCCCTCTCAGGTTTCTCTCTGTCGATAGCAATGACGTCTCGCTGGACACGTTGTCCAACGTCGTCCAACGTCGTCATATCGCACGTCTGCACATCGTCTCTTTACGCATGCGTGTCGTTTGTTTCTGGCTGTCGCATCTCGATTCTCGCAGCGAACAGTTGTTTGGTTATTCGATCTTTTACCTGCCAATAAATTATTGAAAATGTCGGGAAAGTCTAAGGCATTTACGAAAGAAGAGGAGCTATTGTTACAGGATTTCTCCAGAAATGTCTCGACGAAATCCTCGGCGCTATTCTACGGCAATGCTTTCATCGTGTCGGCGATACCCATCTGTGAGCGCAGAGATTTATAAACTTATCTTTTAATCATTCTTTTTTGCGTGAACAGACTTATTGCAAAATTTTACATTGGTTTTATGTATGATTTATAATGATATCTGATTTAAAATACAGTTAACTGGAATTGGATTGGTTATGTCTTAGAAATGGATTACTATATAGTAGTTAAATTCTATGATTACATATATATTTTTAATATTATTTATTATTAATATTTACGATGTCATTTTAAATTATCCAATATACATATATATTTAAATCAGAGAATTTTCTTTTATTAATACATAATTTTTAAGCCTGATTTTATAATAACAAGTATATTATAATTTCTTATATTCCACTGTATCATTGTTCATTTATATTTGATTTTTTGGTTTTTATTGTCACAAATAAATATAAGATTTTTAGTTTTCATTACTATATATATATTAACTATATATATATTATGTGTTTAATATATATTATATATGTTTATAGGGTTGTTTTGGAGAATACACTTAATTGATCTATATTCCAATTTAATCTCTTTTGTATTGGTTACATTGGCAAGTACATATGCTCTTGCATTGGCATATAAAAATACAAAATTCATCCTCAAGCATAAGGTATATACATATATATTTATAATACATATTTAGAAATAATGATAAGAATGTATAATTATATAACAATAAAAATATAATAATTTTGTATATTTTACATATACAGATTGCTGTAAAAAGAGAAGATGCTGTAACGAAAGAAATAAGCCGCAAACTTGCAGAAGATAAAAAGATGAGCAAGAAAGAAAAAGATGAAAGGTATTATATTTTTTGTATTTTTCTTTATATTTTTCTGAAACATAAGTAACAAATGAATTAGTAATATTTTGAATTTAGTATCTTCTAAATAATTACTAGTATCAATTTGAACACAGATGATGTCATTCTAAGATTATTTTTCATAACTTCTGCATATTATATGTATTAATACATAATGTTTAAATATCTAGAATTTTGTGGAAGAAAAACGAAGTGGCGGATTACGAAGCAACAACATTTTCAATTTTCTACAATAATGCCCTTTTCTTGGCATTCGTTATTGTATCTTCGTTTTACATTCTGAAAACATTCACACCTGCAGTAAACTATATACTTTCCGTAGGAGTTACTAGCGCAGTCTTAGCATTATTATCAACAGGATCTCAATAATGTATGTTATTTAATTCATATATATTCTACTCAACTGATTTCATAAGATACCTCCATCAATTTGATTTATCTATTTTGATATGAATACAATCATATAAATAATATATAGATAATAAACATTTCCATTTATAATAAAAGATGATTTGCTATGAATTATGTGTTACTTCTATGCAAATTAGATAACATGCTTAAACCATAAAAATCACTGATTTTGTTAGTCATTGACCATCACATTCAAAAATTGTTTATATTAAAAATCATATATTGTATTATATTGATTTTACACTTTTTTTTTTTTTGGAAGAGATGGCATTCAACAGTTTCAGAAATAATTGGAGCCAGCATAATGAATTTAAGAATATTGTTGTTCTTTTCAGACAAAAATAGATTTATATTAAAAGTTTTCAAGAAATAAATAATTATTTTTTATACAGGGTGTTAAAAAATTAAACCGATAAACTTTGAAGGTAAATGAGGACTCGATAATAAACATTTTCTGTTAATGATATTTCTCTCTGTTTTGTTTTGTTCTTATATCATATTCAAACTCTCAATAGAGCAGAGATCTTTAGTCCATTCATTGATATAAACGAGAGAATGGTTCTTTTATTAGAAAATCGGATGGACAAAGACAACGTTCAGTGAGAACTCCGCGATTTGAAGAGCGAGTTTTGGCACAAATAGAAGAAAATATAGTAGTATTGAAACTAAACGTCGGAGAGAAAAATAGTATTAACAAAAAATATTTCTTTTCAAGTTCTCTTTACTTTCAAAGTTTGTTGGTCTAATTTTTTAACATCCTGTACATCGCGATTTTCAAGTTAGTTAATTTGTAATTGGATAAAAACATCTTTTATTCGTCATGTGTTACACTAAAATTTTATTTTTTGGCTGGCTCCAGAGAAAGGAACATTTAGGACAATCAACTAAGATTGAATAATGATAATTAACAATAAGTTTATTAATTTATTATAACTGTATGTTCAAATAGAATAGAATATTGTCCATTGCAACATTTCATAACGCGATATGTTATATTCGATACTACAAGATCAATCGCTGACTTTTAGTTTCGGCTTGTTCTTTTCACTTTATTCATCTATGTTACTCAACTATATTTATAAAAGAAGAATCGGCATGGAATTAATGCATTACAGATTGAGATTGTCAGATGTGAAAAGATAAATAATATTTAAACATCGTGTCGCGTTACTACTTTCATTATTAAATATAACGTGATAATTTTATTCATCAGACGAATATTTATGATTGATTTACATAGACATCACTATACCATAAACATCTATTTATTAAAGTATGATAAACATTTTACTCGAGACTTTAGACTGTCGCCAATAAACTTTGAGCCTGATTATCTCGGAAATGATTAATCTGTTCTAGAAAAAGATATATACTCGGGGAAGCTTGCCGTACTTACATAAAGTTTTATCGAAATCAGTAAATTACAATTTTGAGTTTACTTATTTTATTACTATACGTTTTCTAATCCTAAATAAAATTAGGTCTCTAATAAATTTAAGTCTATCTAGCTACGAAATATATTCAAATAACAATAATACGCGATAAGTAAATACGAATCTTCGGATATTGATGCACATGCTAGAAAATGTAGTATTCCTCTTACCATTTTTTCGTCTCCATAGTAGAATTAGTTTTGATTTTTATTAGGTCTTTCTTAATTAACATAGACAAATAATAGATTGTTTACCGTTGGCTGAAGATGATTTAAGTAAAGAATCTAGCCGGCACATTTCTACTGATTAATATCGATTTCACTGATTCAATCCGGTCTCTGATTCCGGTTTTTCGATTACGAATTGCTACGTAGGAATTCGATAATATATTCCCGCCGCATTAAACGTTCACATGTGGCGTAATCGACATAGGCAGACCAAGTTCTTTGACAAGTCAGTATTGCAAGAGCTTCCATACGGTTCGGAGTAATCCAATTCCTTATCCAGAACAGGTCGTACATGTGGAAACTGTTCATTTAATAAGTGATCGAGAAGTGAGAGCGACAGGGTAAGTATAACATAATGCACATGATATATCATCTCTAGAGATATATTTGAGTTGCAATAAAATAAAAATGAGAATAATTGAAAGGTTTATAAAAGAAGAGTAAAATGTGTGTGTGATAAAAAAATTGATTTTTATGCATGATATAGAGGCTTAGCTTTTTATAATATCGCACAGAATTGTTGCAATAAAGAGTTAAATTAGTTAATTCTTCTGTTAAGAAATTCTTCTTAAAAGAAAGGATATGTAACTTTTTATTTGATCTCACAACTTTGTTTAAAAAGTTAGAATATCTCATAGGTATGTCTTCGAAATAATCCTTTTATATTTTCTAGAAAAATATTGAACTTATTGCAAATTATGAAGATTGAAAATAGCGGAATAATTGTTTTCAAATAAACGATTTTCAAATATTTTAATATAACATTAATTTACAATTTACTCTTTAACATCGAAAATTATGAGTCCGTGAAAAAAATAACGAAGTAGCAGAAAGTAACAGTAGTAAAGGTTTTATCACGCGTGCGTTCTTTTTCAATTATTTGGGAAAATTTGAACTTTAACATTTTATTACACTATATATACGCAAGTGTACTATGAATTATGAACTTTGCGCTATATTAATTTTAACATATAAAACAAAGGCTTTATTAGTATTTTCCTGTCGAGTTTTCTCCGTATCAAATTAAAATAATCATTTTTTACACGTGTATGCGTTGCGTTTTTTTCTAGATTACTTCTACGCAACTAGATCTATTTGCATAGAATTTCTAGATCTAATAATACATCGCATATGGAAATAATAATAGATATACATTCTGCAATACATTATGCAAAATGAAGAAGTTAATAATCTATTTGTCAATAGCTTCCATCTATAAGATATAATACGATGAAATGGTTGTATTTTAATAGTTTTTTTGACATGATTCTGTATACATACTGTGGAAATGCTTGTATTCTTATCGAAGCGACGACGCATGCTTTTGCATTAATGTTTCATATTGCACTATAACCATTGCAAAATCCCATAGCCCATAGCAATTAACTTAAAGCTTTCAAGTAACATTGACCGGTTACGATCAATTTTCAGGTAACTAAACGA
Source organism: Formica exsecta (assembly GCF_003651465.1). Lineage (NCBI taxonomy): Eukaryota > Metazoa > Arthropoda > Insecta > Hymenoptera > Formicidae > Formica > Formica exsecta. The sequence goes on along the minus strand of NW_021848818.1, from coordinate 1,169,407 downwards.
CAATGTATTGACTACTAATATTGCCAACTCATGTATTATATTAATATTTTGAATATTTGCATATTCGAACATTTTAAATGTATTCAAATTTATGCGATTCTCTTTTGATTCCCTCTCTACAATTTTTGTCTATAATATTTTCTTATATAACGTATCTTTATGACATATTCGTTATTGTCGTATTAAACACCTCGCAAATGCCCTGTATTATATATTTTTTATAATATTAGATTTGTATTATATATTTTTTATAATATTAGAATACAAAAATATATATGTATCTATATGCGCGCACTATTTGTTCTTATGATTTATAATAGATTTTTCCGATATCAAAAAAATTATATTGATACAATTATATTTTCTTAATGGAACGATTAATCAAAATTTGCTACTGAAGTACGCAAGATTTGTAATAAATATTAGAATCTCATCTTTTTGCATAAATTTTTAAATAATTACACTTCGAGAAAGTTTATATTTTTGTAATATTATATATTACAGAGAGAAAAATACGCCTGCGTAAATACGATCATACTGCTATGTGTAAAATGTTAAATAAATTATTTTAATTACGTATTTTGAAAATTATAGAGTTGAAAGATTATTTCCTGAACAAGAAATTGATGATATTTGCAGGTCTTGTTAAAATTTTCATTTTCTCTATTATCTAACCAAATTTTTTGTTGAATATTTTTATCATAATATATTTATGATTTATTTCAAATTGTGATATCAATATCCCAAGGCTGAAAGAGAAAGAAATATATTATTTTTTCATATATCCGGCTCATAAATGAGTTTTAATATAAATGAAGATAAATTAAGGTAAATTAAGATAATAAACTTGATATCAGTTCAACAGTCACAACCTCATATTTTATGTGTAACATAAAGATTAATAATTATATCACGTATGTTTTAATATATATTTTCATCATATTAAATTCTAATTTAATCTGCAGATTAGAGCCTTTTTGGCTATAATCTTCGTTTATTACAATCTCATTATTTTATACTTGAAAATTTGTTTGTACATACATATACATACATACATCTACATATAATAAATGATTTACTCTTTATTATATGAATTGAAATTTATATTATCTGACTCATGATTATCTTAATTTATTGTATCATATTTCTAATGTATACTTACTAATGATTTTTTAAAGACAGAAAGAAAATTTACATATATTATTAGAGATTTACGATAGTATAATTATTTGTAATCTGAGGTATTTCGATCTGTTTTGACAAAAAAAAATTTTTAATATTTTTTTGTGTCACATACTTCTCGCTTCTAATATAATTTAATATGACTGTAATGACAGATCAAAAAATTAAAAAAATCTGCTATATATTAGGTTTTTACTTATGAAAAATGTATATAAATACGCAAAAATTTCTAAATACTTTATACTTTTATTATTTAAATATGTAATACTTTGCAAAAAAAGGTAGGAAGAGACTATTATCCTTTCTCTCTCTCCTTCTCTCATCCTAATTTTTTAACTCGCGATTAATTGTATATATTCTCTATTTGTTCAGTGTAATGAAATATATCTACAATAGTATATCAAGACCAATTTTTTTTTTTTTTTTTTTTTGTAAATCTCAATACATGGAATAATTCGGTATGTTGCATAATAGTTGAGAATCTTTATCTTTATATTGTATAAATAGGGTCATTTAATTAGTTGTATTAACTGTAATAAGAATTTATATTTTTTACCAAAATAATATTTACTGGCTCTATATTATATACTATAATTTCTTTATTATAGGCATAAGCCTCTGGTCAATCGATTATAACTTGATAATTTAAATTGTAAACATTATACATGTGTATATATATATTTGCAATTTTTTAAATATCATGAGATTTTACTTTAAAGTGAATATATTTTGAATAAATTTTTAATATGAATATTTTTTATGGCATGTATTGATAATTCACATATCTATATATGCAAATATATACTATATATATATATTTAAAAAATGTGTAGGATTGAATTCGTTTTTTAAAATAATATACATACATATGTTTTTCGACGACAACTGTTTATTAATTTTAATCTGCAGTTGCTACGATTCAAAGTTACAAGTCATTCAGGTATAATTAAATATTTTGCATTTCTTATACAATCATATGACAAATATGCAACGTGTACTTTTTGAATATCACGTAATGATAAGAAAACATTTATTATTGTGAATAAAACCTTGATATTGTTATTCGAAGAAAAATAGAACACACAAAAAATATATCGATGAGGAATTGATACTTCATGAAAAAACAAAGAAATATAGAACAAATTTTTTTTTAAATTAATTATTTGTTTTATTTTTTTAAATCAACGATTTATGTTTTATAAGGAGTGTCAGAGAAACTGGTTTGTGAATAATAAGCGATAAATTTAGATTTCTTGTTATGCATTGCATATATAAAAGCTTATTAATTAATTTTTTCATAATGTACACAAAATATTATGAAGAAATTAATAAGAGATTTAAAGAGAGACCTAATGAATCTTGATATAGATTTGTGAATAAATTAGTTTGCTATTCAAATGATTTTATTTTTTACGTTGGAAAATGCCATACTACGCTATATTGAATACGCGTTGTCCTTCGTTAGACGAAGAATATCGTTATTTGTAACAGACTTTAATCGTTTGTAATGAACACTGTGTAGTAAGAAGTAGATTTTTGCAAAAAGTTAATATTCATGATAGATATGTACATCTCATATTATTTCCTTTATCTATATCTTTTGTCGACCGATTAAAACTTCATAACTTAAGATTTAAGTAGATATATACATGACTTTTCAAATAACCGCATGAGATTTTATTGTTGCAAACGTATATTTTATTGAGAGCATAATCCAGAAATATGCACTTATATAATAAGTGCATATCTCTTAATAAATGCAACAGTTTTGTAATCGGATTGCAATTGTTCTATTTAACACAGTGCGACTGCACCTAAAAACGAAGCGCGTCTAAGGTTCAACGGTACCTGCGGTAAACGATTCGATATTTTTATATTAAAGTACAATGTTCAAGCTTTTATTTTAGCCCTGTCTGAACTCTTTTGCATATTGGGTTCGTTTGCTACGAATTTTCAAAAATGGTAAAAGACGCGTTTTTGGGGAATTTTAATCCCATTTTTCTCGAAAACCTGACGTGATAGGCCATTTTGCCTTGCGGATTTGGATTCAGCGCACAAAAAGCTATAGAAAACTACTTGTTTTTCTAGACTGCAAAGTCATGCAGACCTTTGATTTGACCTTTGATCGCTTCGTTTCTCGATATTCTAATAAAAATAGCAAATATTCTTAATTAAGATCAAGATTAAATTGTTATTATATATCTATATTGCTTTCTTATGTACATATTCTTTTATTTTAAAGCTTTCTGTAAAATGAAAAGTATTTATTATCAATTTATCTGAATAATTAGTATCTTGCTATATTTCTGATAAAGATATGTATGAAGTTTTTTTCTGGATATGTAGAATGTAATAATTATTTAACAATTGCTTGTAAAAAAGCATGTATTGTTTATAAATTAATGAGTTTTTTATTTGGTAAAAATTATATGAATTTCAAATTCAATTATAATTAGCATTGTAAATAGACGAACGGTTCGCAAACTTTGTATAGTGTTTATTATCCGTATTCGCAATTTAAGTGTTATGATTTTGCGCATGATAACTGCATTTTTTTCATGTGTCATGTGTAGATCTTATGTACAGTAAGAAAAAAAAATTGATCCCTCGTCTGAAGCAATATCACGATCGGGGCATTATTTACATGAGATTGTGTTTTTGCGGCATTATCTCTTGCGTCAGCCTGCCGATTAAACGGAATTTATGAGTTTACGTAATACTGCAATGGCTCCAATAAATGCTAATATCTTGCGGGTGCTCTTTGGCCATCTATCGCGTGACATATGTTTACGTTTGACGGAAATAAAGTTCATTGTAAATCGTAGTCGTCGCCGGTCATCGATCTGCATGTTTTACAAAATTTTAAATATCACTTATCCATATCGATATACAGTATAATTATACAAAAAATTATCGACAATGTTTGCAGTGTTTAACTTAAGCATTTTTTTGTTTTTAAACAACTCATAATATCGTGTTGTGCGTCGTCTTTAGAACATCATGTTTAATGACTTTCAATCACAGCTGTATGTTACTTCAGTACTTCAGTTATTCTTCGGAATCAGTTGCGTACGCACATATATTTGAGCACACATTAAAGTAGGTTTATTTTCTTACATAATTAAAATAAATTTCTTCGATTTCAGTGTTCTTTCCTGTAAGTATTGTATGAAAATCTGCAATATATATAATATTCTCTTCTATTTATACATATTGTAATGATTTTCTTTACATGAATAGACGACGTGAGATGCCGAAAACATTTCTGATATAATTGTATCGCTTTATGATTATAAAATATGACATATTTAGATATTTGCTTCAAAAATGCTTAGTTTTTCTCTCTCTGTATTAACTTTCAACTACACATATATACATCGATGATTAGAATATAGTTTCTTCTGTAATAAGCAATATTAATCTTTAATAAAAAAAATGTTATAGCTTATCATTTTAAAAGATGAAAGTTAAAACTAATAATAATCTAATAACTAATAATTGATAACTCTCTGAATGTGCAAAATTATAATACAAAATTTTATACATATCAATGCGTAATATGTTTTTAATTAATAGTTAAAACATCCTCGCTATGTATTTTAATATTTAGAGTCTTATTTGAATCAAAAGTAGAAAGCTTAATAGCGAAAAAAATTAGAAATCGAAATTTTTGTCGGTTTGATCATCCCGTGGATGTGCTAAATTTTATATATTAATGTCTATTTTTCTCATATTAATATGATTCTTCCTAAGCTTTCTTTAGAAAAATAATTGATGTGTACTATGCATTATATACTTATGTATTGTGCACTATAACTGTTTTTATAATGTCATATTATAACAACTCATTGAGTAATATTACCTCGTTAAATATATATTTTAAATCAAAATCTTTTTCTACATTTTCATAAATATATATATAATTTTTAAAATTATGAATATTTATAACAAAAATTGAATTTTAAAAATTATGAAATTTATAACAAAAATTTAAATATATATTTCTAGAAAAAAGTTATGTCACTTTAACGAGTATATAATATTTTTTGCAACATTATTTGTAATATTTAATATAAATCACATATATCATCAATATTTGCTGATCTTTAATCTAAACTCGTGTAACAAAATTACATTATTGGCAATTTTTCTCTTTTTATTGGTATCAATATAACGCGAGCATTTTTATTTTCTTTATATACTATCTATTTGCTTTACTCTTTTATTAACACTTACATTTCTACGTTATTCAAAGATGTATACATATTTTACGTATATGTATATGATAAATAATTTAAAAAAAAAAAATTATTCATTTAATATTACCGATTGATTTATTATTAAAATGTTTTTGAATCACAAGCTCGTGTGATAAAAAAAGATAATTGAAAGTAAAATATAATTTTCCTATTATTGTTAATAAAAAAAAGAAAAAACAAAATTTCGAAAATGAATAAATGTGAACAAAAATTCATCGTACATCATACGATTTTGCTAATGTCTTATCACTATTTATTGTTAATTTAGTTAAAATGTCAGCCATACAATTCCATAGAACTGCAAATGGATTTACAGGATACGATAAGGTATCACAACATATACATATTAAAAATGCACAATTGAATCGATCGCGTTATTTTAAATTAAATCGTCATTATTTAAGTTCCATAAACACTAGATATACCGGCTACTTTTAATTCTTTTTGAAATTTGAATCTTTACCATTTCACTACTTCTTTAAGTTTGGCTAAAGAGAGATATTTGTGTATATCCGACATTTCCACTATTTCAATTTGAGAATCTGTAATGTATTCACAAAAAATTTCAATCTTGTCACACCAATCAGTAATTTCGGAAAAAAGATTATGGTAGTTTTAATATCTCTTCTATCGCATGCGTTTATGTATTTATTTCATTATGCCAAAACTATGTAAATGATAATTCTACTGAGAAAGCAAATATAGTATCTCTGTATCCCCGGGGATACTGATTTTATTTTTTATAATATACATGAATCTAATATATCCTATACAGCGCAATTTTTCAATGTAACATTATAATGTTCTTGTTAACAGAAAGACTTTATTAAGAGAAAAGAAATTATCGAGCGAATCTTGAGCATATTTGAACATCTGGTTGACATATGGCATTGCTGAAGTTTTAATGACGAAAAGCGTTCTTTCTTATTCTTCCTTGCTTTTTTCCTGGAAATCTAAGATTTCTAGATTAATCAAAATTTATAGTTATTTATTAATCTAGGATTCAAAAAGACAGTATATTAGATATATCCTATTAATCTACATTTTATTAAATACAATAATATATTACATCTGATAGTATAGATACATAAATATTGGTAAAACATACTACTTTTGCGGCCATATATTTAAGTTATATTCATATTTCGGAAGAAAAAAAAATACACATTTTTCTCGCTTTATAATTCACCATTATTACGACAGACTAGAAGTCTCTTCAATTTATTTAAAATATTAATATTATATTATCTTTATATTTAGAATATATATGTAACATTTATTGAATATTTATAGGAAATGAATCAATCGGTCAGATATGCAACGGCTAGTGAGACTGGACTTGATGGTAATACTATTATATATCAAAATTATTTATATGTGCATCTTATTGACTTTCGTAATTATAATTCGTGATTAAAGTCGCACAATAGCACAATAGTTTTTATTTATTCATGCTTTAGATGAGTAATATCATTTATGAAATTTTCCTGCAATAAAATATGTACATCCTCCTCTTTTCCTCTTGTACGATGATTTTTTATGAATCCATGTCCTTGCAACCGCATTACATAAGATATTGTTTGATTATTTTCAGGGCCTGATCAAGTATTAGCTACGGACGTGGATACTACATGTGAATCTAATGGTAAAGTTCGAATAAAATTAGACAAGAACGAATATAATTCATGTATACCTGTATCAATTCCTGGAGCTTTCACCAAAACAGTAAATCTCTATCCCGATCATATTGCGTTGGTTTCTAGTCTTGGTGACGATGGCAAGAGGACCATGTATACTTACCGGTATATATATAAAAGAAATTTTGTTAATATTTAGATAATAATTATCTTATTATCTAAATTATTAAGTAATAAAATTAATATAAAATTCTTTTGTTTTTTAATTTCTTTAATTCTAATTTTACGAGATATAAACTGATTATATAAATTCGTTTCATCACTCTCTCTTGTTCTTATCTCGAATTAATTTATAGATAAAAGTTCGACAAGTTCGAAAATTACATTTAATATGATAAACAATACAATGATCAACAATGCGTCAATCTTTATTACAGAGAATACGAACAGACTGTAAAAACCGTCGCTAAAGCGTTTTTGGAACTAGGTTTGGAGCGACATTATGCTGTCTGTTTATTAGGATTCAATAGTCCGGAATGGTTCATTGCCGATCTCGCAGCTATATATGCTGGGTAAAAGATTCTGATCATTCTATATCTAAATAATGCACTTTCTACACATACGATTTACGTTATTATTTTTATAGCGATACGACAGTAAAAAGCGATAATAATGTTTTTAACAGCGTGCATTTTTACCATTTTTATTAATTTTTGAAATAAATGATTTATTATTCTGTTTTAGCGGACTTGCTGCAGGAATTTATACCACAAATTCTCCGGAGGCATGCCAATATTGCGCTGAACATAGTAAAGCAAATATAATAGTCGTTGAAGACAAGAAACAATTGGGGAAAATCTTACAAATAAAAAAAGATCTGCCTGACTTGAAAGCGATCATTCAATACAGTGGCATACCTACTGAAAAAGATGTTTTAAGCGTGCGTATATGACTATCCAAAAGATATTTTTTTCTTTTTTCATTTAGAATATATGATTTATTATTGTATTTGTGTTTTTCAGTGGAACGATTTATTAGAGATAGGTAAAAGGGCATCGGACAGTAAATTACTGTCTGTGTTGAAGACGATTGGAGCAAACGAGTGTTGTACTTTAGTTTACACGGTACTTTAAATTCGTCACATCAATCAAATAGATATCCAATCATTAATATATATATTTAATTTGTAATTTACAATTATTCCTATAGTCAGGAACTGTTGGAAAACCGAAAGCTGTGATGTTGAGTCATGATAATCTCTTACATGGTGCACGATCGCTGTTTACCACGATGGAGTTGAAAACAAAGACGGAGACTGTAGTTAGTTATTTGCCATTATCTCATATTGCAGCACAGGTGAGATTTTTCGAAATTATATATAATTCAAATGAAATTATTAATCTGGATATAATAATTAGCACAATAGTAATATTTACCGCGATGAGGAGAAAAATAAAAATAATAATGTATTGTTCTATTAATTTCAGGTATGTGACATTATAGCAAGTGTACTTGCAGCAAGTACAGTATACTTTGCGGATAAAAACGCGCTCAGAGGTTCGTTAGTAGAAACGTTGCTTGTGGCGCAACCAACTGTTTTGTTAGCGGTACCGAGAGTATGGGAAAAGATATATGAAAAAATGCAAGAAAAGGCGCACAGTAACGGTGCAATAAAGACTTGGATTGCTAGATGGGCAAAATCGCAAGGGCTTTATTATCACATGAATAAAATGAATGGCGTGGATTATAAAAACTGGAGCTATATTTTTGCGAAATGGCTTATTTTTGACAAAATAAAGGCAGCATTAGGTCTACAAAGATGCCGATTATTTATTACCGCAGCAGCACCTTTAAATATAAATATTAAAAAATATTTTCTGAGTTTAGACATACCTATAATAGAGGCATATGGAATGTCGGAATGTGGTGGTGCTCATACCATAGGCGATTATAAAGAATATAGGTAAATCATATTTGCTTTCATTCTTTATATTGCATTTACGATAAAAGTATTCGCTCTTAAAAATTATTATTCATATATCTTCAAAAATTGATAAACATATTCAAAAATTCTTTTTATTAGATTATACGGTGTTGGAATTCCTTTATCTGGAGTATATACAAAATTGGACAATATAGATGAACATGGTGAAGGGGAGGTTTGCATGGGCGGACGACATGTATTTATGGGTTATTTAAATGCACCAGAGAAAACTGCAGAAGCTACAGATAAAAATGGCTGGTTACATAGTGGTGATCTTGGCAAAATAGATTCAAACGGAATTTTATCCATTACCGGTAAAAACATTGTTTTTGTCAATGAATACAATTAACGATCATCATCATGTAATAATATACCTGTTAAAAATAATCAAATATATATAAAGCTATGTAAGCAAACAATAGTAATATGTATACTTTTATATATATTTGCAGGTAGAATAAAAGAACTTATAATCACAAGTGGAGGCGAGAATGTAGCGCCATTAAATATAGAGCATGCAATATTGTCAGAATTACCAGCGTTAAGTAATACTATGTTAATTGGAGATAAAAGGAAATATTTGACTGTTCTTGTCACACTCAAGGTATAAATATAGAAGTATATAAATGCAAACTTTCTTATAAATTATTAGATATTTATATCATATTTTTTCAGAGCAATGTGAACAGCGAAACTGGTGAACCTTTAGATACGCTGAATCCCGATGTATTAAAATGGGCAAAGTCTATTGGTAGTAATGCCGAGACAGTCACAGATGTCATAAGTTCTCGTGATCCGTTCGTAAGTTAGATATTTAAAAAAATCTCATAACTATTATGATATTATTGTACATGTGTTAACCGATTAAAACAACATTTATATCTCGCATATCATACAGAAAATAATATAAATTATAAAACATATTCTTTCAGATATATGAGGAAATCGACAAAGCGATCAAAAGAGCAAACGCACATGCTATAAGTAATGCTCAAAAAGTACAGAAATTCGAGATTCTTCCGCATGACTTTTCAATTCCAACTGGTGAATTAGGGCCCACATTAAAACTTAGAAGGAATATAGTTACAAACATGTATGCTGATTTAATAGAGAAAATGTATCAATGAAATCTGCTGTATTCTAATACTAATATCACAATATTTTTTATAATAAGAATGAATAATATGAACAGATAAAGGAACTATAAGCGCCAAAATAAGTCGTAAAATATATAGTTATATATTTTATACAAATGCCTTAATATATATAAAATATAATATTTTATATAAATAATACATATTTTAAATACAGGTGTAATCAAAATAAAGTCTAGAAAAAATAATTTTTAGTTAATGTAAGTTTTTGTTATATTTATATATGTATAGATATATTTATAGATGGGATTATGTACATATATATATTTTAGACTTAGACTATCTATAAGACATAGTAAAATATCATACTAATGAATCACATGTTTATATTTACATTATACGTAATCTATATGTTCCTTACCATAATCATAAATATTTTTCGATTATTAATACGATTTTATATTTATTTTAAGTAAAATTATTTTTTAACGCAATTTATTGATCAAATATTATATAGATTGTGCATCTTGTTTAATTAATATGTTTATTTTTAGTAATTATATCAATGAAATCGCACGTATGCAATATTACTAAGAATGAAATTATATATTTTCATGCTATACCTGGATATAATCTTTTTTAAATAATAAGTACAAAAACTATATTTTTTTCTGAAAACTTTTTAATTGTATAATGTGTTTTATCTAAATAAAAATAACCAAGTACTAAGACAATGCTCAAAGTAAATACATTAATATATTTATGCTAATGTTGAAATATTCGAAATAAAAAATTTTGACATAATAAACTTTATAATATTTTTTGTGCCATAATAAATCAGCTATAATTACTAAATCAATCAATATAATGGTAAGGTAAGAATAAATAATAAAGAAAGATTTTTTTTAGTTGCAATATATTATACTAAATATGGTTTATATATATATAATAAGCAAAATTGTAGTTACATTTAAAATTTTTATATTCATTTTACAGATTTTCATAGTAAATATACGCGAAATATTTCATAAGAAAATAGTCTTACTAAGCACATCACAGCAGCTTTGAAAATGCAGATCTGTGTGTATCTTTTTACCCTCAATTTTATCATGCACAAGTGGATTATAAGTTATCATAATTATGTCATCAGGACAAGTTCTTGTATTGTTAGTAAATATTAATTCTTATTACATTCATTTACTTTCTCATATTTTCAATATAAATTTTTACACATGCATGCATCTAAGATGCATATTTATTGCTGACTAACAATATAATCTGAATACATTTATAAATTTTTTATCTTTGGTTTTTTACTGTATATTGAATAAATACTCGAAATAAGGATATCTGAGAATAATTAATAAAAATGTACTAATGTGAAAAGCTCGCAAATTTTCGAACTAAGGGAGAGAAATAATAACTTATTTACTTGCATATATTATAAAATTTAGATACCATTGTGGCACATATATAAAGAATATCTTTTTTATTGTAATATTACAGATGCTCTTTTAAGAATAAGTAGCTAGGAAATAATTGATTCACTAAAAACACAAGAATTTTATGATATTATATAAAATAATTAAAGAAATATTTTTAAAAAAATTTTAAACATGAGATTGTATTTAAATCTCCAATTATTTATAAGGAACCATATTACTCCAGCATCCAAATATATAAGACTACTTAACAAAATATAGATTAAAAAATGACAATCTTATCTTATGAAGATGTTGTTGATGTATTAAATTTTTGTTGTATGATAGATGTTTTTCGTTGTGGTACTGTCTCTGGTGTTGGTATAGCATCCCCTGTTGGCAGAACACCAGTTGGCTTTGGCTTAGCTGTAGATTTCTGTCTCGCCATTTGATAATCCCCAGAATCAAAATATTTTTGCTAAAAGCAATGTAATCATCAATCTTAACAAAGCAGAGTATTTTGAAGAAACATAAATATCTCTATAATATTATAATAACGAAACTCTAGATAATGTTAACAAGTTGATATTTACTCCTTTTGCTAGCCTTTTTTGCAGAAACGCAGAATGACCACCAAATGGTCGACCAGCTGCATTTGGGAATTTTGCTTTTAACTTTGCTTCTTCCAATTTTTCTATATCACTCGATGACAACTACAATAAAATTCAATAAAAATTTGTTCATTGCATAAACATAATAATTGTATGAACACAAAATATTCTATACAAGCAAAATTTTTATCAACAACTTTCTATTTATGGATTGTAGTTTGTATTAAAAATTATATTAATATACAGTACTATATTTATGATTTATTTTTTTGCTGTCACACATATGTTATATTTATATCTAGAAATTATTACATATAAATAATTTAAATTACTGTTTATTTCTACCTAAATATGTTATGTATTTGTACATAATAATGCAAGAAAAATGTTTAGTATATTCGATCGATGAACAATGAAAAGTGACTCTCAAACAATAAAATAAAAAGAATCGTGTGTCAGCTTCTTAATAATTTCCCAATATAAAAAAAATATATATAATTTCTTAATAATTTTGCGATACATCATATTATGATCATTTTAGTTTCTTTTAACCCATTTCTTAAAATCAATTATCATCCGATTGATAAATCGAATTCTTACCTCTGCAGTCGGACTCTGCTCGTTTGTCTGATCGTCGCTCATCGTTATAAATTTTAAGACACTTCTCGTCAGTGACCGCTTCTTTTGGAGGGATAACCAATTATCTTCCGAATACTAATTTCGACACTAACGTATATAACATACATAAGCTAAGTGAAAGCGACGTAATAAGGCTGATGCTATCAAACACACAGTTTCTTTCAATTAAATTTTCTATCCCCGAAACGTTACGCTTTTTTAGCCGACGAGGTATACGCACACACCCCGAGGAAACAAGCGACTGCAAACTGCTGCAAACGACTGTCACAATGAGGAAAGCGCTTTCCTATACGCACTCAAAAACAGCAACGGCGTCAGGCGTCACATGCAGGGTCATGTCATGTGTTCCTGATGGCCGTTACTTCGACTCGTGGCGAGTTTCTATTATCATACAATTCAATTCAGTTTTCATGGCCACACTTGAAAACTGACAAGTTGAAAAGTAAATTTTGAATATAAAATAAAAAATTCTAAATGCGTAGCAGACAGTTACATGCGTACCAAATACATTTCTAATTAAACGCTACATTCATGAAAATTGGTATTGATTCCTTTTTGTCACGCGCGAGTTTGATCACGGTTCTTCTGTGAGCTATTATTTTTCTACCATTGAAAATATAAAAACAATTTATTATTATTTTCGATTTAGATGGGTTTGGATCAAACTAAACTAATTAAATTAAATCCAATTTGTCATAAATTCAAATGTTCGATATATAATGAGTTTGGATTTGACATGAATGGGTCAGGTTTTGATAGAATGCAATTATTAGATGCTATTGCGTTACAAATATTTCGTCGTTTTACTGACCAATCAGGAAAAAAGGAGCAAAGTTTTCTTTATTCCGATTGGTCAACTCATAACAATTCGAATAAAATGTAGCCAGAGTTTCTCATCTCTTTAGTGATACATGATATTTCCACGATAGTGACACCGGTGATAATGGTACCAGCTGATCTTTGGCTCTAGCTGCTATGTTCAAAGTGAAGGGTGGTGTATGATGGTCGTGATTTGTTGCGAAACGATATAACGATTTCAAGAAATTCGACTGGAGAAAATATAAGACGCCATGAATAGCCTAATTCATACGAAGACGATGATAACCGGCCATCCCAGGGGAGTTATACGACGTGCGTGTCAATATGTATTACTTCATGTCCTGTTATAGATTAAAGACACATACTTTTGTAATGCTTTTAATATTTGTCTTATAATGCGTCATAGATAATGCAATTCCATTATATATACATATATTTAGAATATATCCGTTGTTGTAAATCTGCATATCGTTTAAATCGGTTAGATGTTTTCTCAAATTTCGATATTCTATTATAATTCAATCGCTATTACATAGTAAAAAAAAATATAATCACAGGTTATGTCACATTGCCACATGTTTCATACTATTTATATATGATAGTTTGTACTTACCGCAAAACATTTAATGCCTCTTCTATCGTTGTTTTACAATTTTTTTACAATTAGATTTTAAGTTGCATTGGAATAAATGATCTAAATACTTTTGCTATTATAATATTTCACAATTATAAAGTGATTTAGAGACACAATTACAAAGTGAAAACATTTGATTGTTTTAGGATACTCCCCATTTAAATTATGGTACAATACCAATCATACAATGGGTGGTGTAGCTCTAATTTATACAGGTTTGAAGGATCCAAAAAGATTATTGCTGGAACACAGCAGCACAGTGTCACCAACATATATTAATAATATAACACATCTACATATTCGTACGTTTTATATAACTCCTTATTGGAAGGGACAAGAATCTTCATCTAAGGTTGAGAAGACAGTGAAGAATATTAAGGAAGAAAAAGAGCTTAAAGATAAAATGGCAGAAAATGCCATAAAAATAAACAGCGAACAGCCGAAAAAAGTTGTTGCTAAGGTCACAATATGGCAAAAAGTTAAGGGAGAAATATTGCATTATTATCACGGATTTCGGTTATTAGGACTTGACATGAAAATTTCAGCAAAGTTAATATGGAGAATTTTACATGGAAAAGAGCTCAGTAGAAGGGAACATCGTTTGGTATGTTATGGCACAATAATTATTACATAAATCTTATGTCACAATAATATTAAAATTGATTAAACAATTATTTCTTCCAACAGCTGATAAAAACAACTGGAGATATGTTCAGATTGATTCCTTTCTCCGTTTTTATTATTGTTCCATTTATGGAATTTTTACTGCCAGTAGCAATTAAATTGTTCCCTGGTATGCTACCTTCTACTTTTCAAACAGCAACTGAAAAGGAAGACAAACTTAAACAGGCTTTAAAGGTATGAAAGTACTAAATTTAATTTTATAATGAAAATGAGTGTTATAGAATACATATTTAATATAAAAAGAATAATGTGTATAATTGTAATATAATAATTATAATGTAATAATTATGTGAATTTTTATGTGTATAAAATCAGATTTATTGCATGTAAAAAAATATTTGTATATTATATAAATTACTATATGTATAAATAGCATGTTTCAATAAAAATTTAATAAAAATTATTATAATAAATATTTTTTATAAACAGGTCAAAATAGAAATGGCAAAATTTTTACAAAAAACATTGGATGAAATGGCAGTGCAATCATCAGATCACAGATCTGAAAAGGCTAAGGAATTTGCAGAATTCTTCTACAAAGTGCGAACAACTGGTACTGTTGCCAGTAACGAAGAAATTATGAAGTTTAGTAAACTTTTCGAGGATGAAATTACACTGGATTCTCTGTCACGACCGCAATTAATTGCTTTATGTCGTGTATTAGATGTGCAAACACTTGGAACTACTAATTTCTTACGATTCTTACTCAGGATGAGATTAAGAAGTCTTACTGCAGATGATAAAGTATATATTTACAACCTTCTTGTGATTATTTTAGACTAATACAGCTAAAAATATTTAAAACACTTTTTTTGACAGCTGATTGAAAAAGAAGGAGTTGATACTCTAACTAGAGCCGAATTGCAACAAGCATGCAGAGCACGTGGTATGCGTGCTTATGGAATGCCAGAAAACAGGTTAAGGGATCAATTATCAATGTGGTTAGATTTGAGTTTAAATAAAAAGGTTTCACCCTCTTTACTATTATTATCACGAGCGCTTATGATACCAGAAACAATGCCTATGTCAGACAAGTTAAAAGCAACTATCTCGGCCTTACCTGATGCAGTTGTGGCTCGTACAAAGGGTGCTATTGGAGAGAAAGAGGGTAAAATGGATCCTAGGACAAATATTGAAATTATAAAAATGGAAGAACGCAAGATCGAAGAGGAGAGAAATGAAAAGAAAGAAACAGAACCACAACCAACCATCTTGGCATCTAATGTAAAAGAAGATGAAATTACTACTACAGATGTCAAAGTTTTGGAACAAGCTCTGGATTCAATTGGCAAGGTTAGTAAAGATACATTTTTATATAAGTATATGTGACAGATAATTTTCTCTCTAATATTTATAAAATTTTCAAAGAGTATTATATAATTTTGTATATTTTTAGGACAATAAAAATATGGCTGTAGAAAAAGAGGAGATCAAAGAACTTAAAGAAGAAATGGCAGAGTATCAAGAAGACATTAAAGAATTGTATCAAATTAAGGCAGAGGCGAAAGGTCAAGAAGATATAGAGAATATTAAAGTATCCAAAGGTGCTAAACGGCTATTTAATAAAGTAAACAAAATGATCTCGAAAATGGATGCCGTTTTGTCGGAGCTTGAACAATCTGAGAAAAAAGTTAAACAGAGATTGGAGTCATTAGGTCCCGACGAAAAACAGGATGCCAAAGATGTCGAAGAATTAGTTAAAATAGACGAATTGGTTGCAACCATTAAGCAAATTCAAAATGTACCTGATGAATATCGATTAAAACGCATAGCAGAAATTTTGGAAAAAATTGATGATGATCAAGATGGTGCAATCAAAATAGAAGATGTCTTGAAGGTATAAGATAAATCATAAACTTTCATTAACTACAACAATAATGTATGCATGCATGCATACATGCATAAACACAACTATATATTCTAATATAATTTATTATAACAATATACTTTTTATATTAATTATAAAACATAATTTTTTATAGGTTATAGAATTAATAGGAAAGGAAGATATTAACTTAAGTAAAAAGCAAGTGGATGAATTGATAGAGCTAATGGATAAAGAAGAAGTATTAGAAGTAGAGGAACAAATACAAAAATCATTAGAAAAAGATCTTAAGGCATCGCAGGGGGAGGATAACATAAAAGCTACACATAAATCTACAGTTCCAGCTACACCAGTAACAATTGAACCAGGATTTGGAAAGGAGGAATTAGTAGATGATGCTGGTAGGGAAACCAGCAAATCCTATACAGGTCCGTCTATTGAGGAAGGCAAATCGGCTGCTGTTTTAAAAAGTAATACTAAATCTGACGAGATAAAAAATCCTCCACTTACATCAGGTCCACCAGCAGCAAAAAAGGCAGAAGGTTCAAAACACCTGTGATTAGCGCACAATGAAGAATAAATTAGTATGTATAATTATATTAAAGCAATATTTTTATTGATGTAAAGATCGATATGGATTTTCGTCTGTATGTATCCCGCACATATTTTCATCTTTGTGTATGAAAAGATTTCCGACATGATTTTCAACAAATAGAATGTATAATGAAAGAGAAACGTTTTATACTTATACAAGAAAAAGATTATTTCATCAATATAATTAATCGTTACTATTTTATTGGTATAATGTACATAAAATACATATGTGGATATACGTTACATATTTGCTGTACGAAATAGTTGATTTATATTTAATTAATCTTAATTTCATACTTCATTATAAGCAGTCATAAAAACCTGAAATTCTTCATTGCGGACTATGGTGCATTTAACATCATTTATATTGTTCCCCTTCATCTGCGGTGATAAATTTATATTGATAATAAATACATCATAAAATGTTTATTCTGAAATTCATTGTCAATGTTACTTGTTTTAATCATATATTATATATAATATATCATTATTCTTAACATTGACAATAAATTATGGAATAGAGAAGCGAGAGAGAAATATTCGATTTCTATTGCAGTGCAGTTTAATTTCAGTATAGACCAAGGTAATAATCATTCCATCTGTCTTAATATTGTTGGTATATCATTTGTGATATACCATTTTGAACATATATCATAATTAAGAATAGCAACTTTACATTGCACATGGATTATCTTGCAATCTCAATATTGAGCTGTGTAAAACAAGATAAATATGTGTGTAAATTTATAATTTATTTTATCATTTATAAAACACAGGAAAACAAAATTCTACTTATTCTATTGTTACAGAAAGGGGCAATGTAAAAATAGCTTGTACACAATTATACATAGAGAAATTAAATTTGCAGAATTTTGTCAAAAAAACATTTCTATGTGACAAAATGTTACATCGATTTTGGGACGCTATATGTATATAAGAAAATAGAAAATATTGATTGTACATTTGCATTATATTGCATCTATAATATATGTTAACTGGATGGATACCGTATCTAAGATGTATTATAGATATGAATTTCAACAAGGACATTTAGAATGACCTATCTCTTTACCTCTGCGCATGAAAGTCCAAATGTATATGTAATAAGAAAAAACGTGTATTATTTTTTTAAATTTTTATAGGATACTATTTCAAAACAAAAATAAAATTGTAAATTCAAGTGTCCTAAAAAGCAAAGAATTTTTATAAAATTGTTGCATGCTTCTATTTTATTTGTTCTGTTTCTTCACTTTATTGCTTCTTTGCATTTGATGCAAAGATAGTTTGAAAAAAATTATTTTTAATTTTTCGATATTCAAATAAATAATTTTATATAGTTATTTATCTTGCATAAAATTTTTTAACAATGTCAAGAATTAATAAATGTGGGATTTGCTAATCACTAAATTGTTTGGATATAAATGAAGAGATAAATGGCATGGTTAAATAATCAATTAAAATACGTTGAGATGACATAAAATGGCTTTTAATTTATGACAAAATAGCATATTAAACATATAGAATTGCAAAGGTATATATAGTAATGTGAATACTGGTGTAATATATCTGCATCTAAATGTTCATAAAACTCTTCTCTAAATAATCTTAAAATTTGATTGACCTCTCATTACTTTAACAGTGAACACTTAAAAGGCACAATCAATATCAACAGTACAAAAGTATCAAAATTAAATACACAGATATTTTGCTGTCCTTTGATAAAAAACCTATTATAGTACATGTATTTTGTGAACATTAATAATCACTCCATAACAGCTGTCAATTCATTTTTTAAAAAGCTGTATTAAAATTTGGTTTTTATTCTATATTTGCAGAATTGAGTTTGAAATTTTTTTTTTTTTTTTTTTTTTTGATAAGCGACTTATAATTATACAATCAGTCTCTAATCACCAGTCTACCATGTTAAACATAAACATTTATTTTATTATATTGTAGTTTAATATTTCAAGTGTGCGAATGAAAAGTGCCAAATATTATCATAAAATAAGTCACTGCAATATTTTACTACAAAAATTTGAAATTATAATCAAGTTTTCTTATTAAATTTTATTCCGGATTTATGTTTAAAACCTAAAATTATTTATATATATTTATATATAACATTGTATAAAAGATAGAAAAATTATTATTAATGCGCGTTATAACTTGAGTTATAAAATTCGCATTCACACATTTGAGATATCAAACTGTTATACTATAAAAGACTGTAACAAAAATAACTATAAAATAAAATATAGTCATATTAAAACTATATAAAACACACACAGTATATATATACATATATATGTATAAACAAATATTACTTATTTAATTTACAACAGTTTTCGTTGCTTTACAGTGTTATGACTGCTTTATATATTGCAACTTTATTCTATATTAATGAGTAAGTCGAAATATCCAGAATATTTAATCTCATTCACACAATTTCATAATTTTTATTTAACGATTTTTAAACATAATAAAGAGTGCTGAACTCATTGAAGGTTATATATAAATAAGTAATGCAAAGAGGTCAACTTAAGAATGCAATTATTTTATTTCAACATGAATGTAATTACATTATTTGCACAAATAATATATATAGAAAAAGCAAAACAAATAATATTCATTTAAAAAATATATAAATATTATTTACATTTTCAATGTTCTCAAATATATTAACATTATTTATGTTTCAGCACTCTAAGTAATTTTGCAAGTAATCTTGCATGCAATTTTGTGCTATTATAAATCTCACGAAAATTTCGTCTTGTAACTCAAATTATATATCATAGGAATGTATTATATATAGTAATATAATAAGACAAAAGAAATAATAAAAATGTATTGCTATTGAAATNNNTTTTTTTTTTTTTTTAATAATTTCATAAAAAAAGTATAATATTCCTTGAATATTTTGAATAGGAAAACATTTTCGTGAATATATAATATGTATGTATATATATTTATAAATATATTAGAATAAATTGTATATGTGTGTGTGTCTTAAGAGAATTCGAATATATTCTGTATGTGATACAGTGAACAGTAAAGATTAAGAGTGTCAACTCACTGTAAAGTGTCAGAAAACTCTCATTTTTGTATAAATACAATTCTCTTATGCTTAGCTTTCAATTATAGGAGCTGAACTTTTCGTAACACAAGCTACACACTGTTTTAGGTTTGTTATAGCAAGATGCAGCAGTTTGTTTTCTTCTTACGTTCACTCCCATCTCCTTGGTTTTCCTGTGCCTTGCGAGCAGCTATTGCTCGCATTAGATCAAAGAAAACCTGTAACGTTATGCAGTAAATATGTTTTAATTTACTTCTTTGTTTATACTGATGTGCTGAAACTTGCACATTGACGATTACAAACTGAAAGATATAATAGAAAAACTGACTTACATGATAAAACATCATAACGTCATTTGAAAAAAAAGAAAAAAGCACACATGCTTTGCATAAGCTGTGACAAGTTTTACAAGTAAATGTGTGTGTGTGTATATATATATCATTTCACATTCATTTTATATACGAATACTTGTAAATAATTTATTAAATTAATATGGGATTTAAATATCTTAAATATCAATATCAAATTTAAAACAGAGTAAAAATGGAGATATGCAATAAAATATATATATATATTTTGCGGAAATAACTATATCTATTAATATCTTTTAAAAATTGATAATATAATAGTTTAATAATAATTTTCATTGCATATCTTTAATAGCTATACAAAATCAGAAAAATTGCATTGGATTAAACTTAACACACACATTCTGTATACATTTTACATAGATACATCAATTAAAGTTGCCAAAATAAAAAAATGCCATAGTTCTACATATTGTCTCGTAAAAATATAAAATAAAAAATATGGTGCAAGAAAAACCGGCAAACCTATAGAATAATGCACTTCTTTTTCTTCCTCTTGGCACGGTCTTTACCTCGACCATTGCTTGCTGACTTATCTTCAATTTTACGTGACCTTATTTCACGCATCAAGTCGAAAAATACCTGCAAATGTGCAATGGATGCTGTCTCAAAGCTTTAAGGCATATAAAATGTGCAATGTAAAATAAATATTATGTCGTTTATATTTGTAAAAAAAGGAAACAAGAATTGTGTGCACATAAGCAATAGCACAACACATAGTGACATAACAACATGTATACATAGATTGCAGAATTAAGCTTATATAAAAATGCATATTTCGTGCAACTGATTCATACGCCATACATTACATTACATGACATTGGGAGTAAATTGAAAGTAAAAGCAACAAAAAAGAGTGAATGCATCTACCAATTTCAACAATTTAGCTACACATATATTTAAGTATATATATATGTCTTATGTATAATATTTTGTAGTTAAATATATCTAATTTCACATATTGTATTGATATAAAATCTAATTAAAAGAAAAAAACAGTTGATTCCGTATAAAGTTCTCATTTTAATAAAGACAAAACTATATTGGTATATGGGGAGAACAACATCATTATAAACAATTTTAAAAACAATCAAAATTAAAGGGAAATATTAGTTGTTATTTATGAATGTTAATAATTAAGAAATATATATATATCTTATATTATTATATAATATTTATAAACAGTAACATTAGTCTGTGTGTCTTACATACATGATATTATATTAGTCTATAATATTATATAAAAATTATATGTTATACACAGACATACAGTATTTTACCTTGTCCACATTTTCTTTTGTCTTAGCACTTGTTTCCACATAAGGAACACCCCATTGTTGAGATCTTGCTTGAGCTTCAGCTAGACTAACCTTCCTTTTTTCTTGTAAATCACTTTTATTTCCCACTAATAAAAATGGAATGTTCTCGTCATTTTTTACCCTGAGAATTTGTTCTCTATGGAAAAGAAAACAATTTTCTTTTGTTCACATGGAATAAACTAATAAGAAATTATGGAACATGCCACATACTAAAATTTTTTCTAGTAACTAAATATCTAAATATTAAAAGCTAATAAACAATTTTATTAAACTTTATTCATTTACCTAAATTCTTGTGTAGCTTGGAAACTATCATCTTCTGTTATCGAGAATACACAGAGAAACCCTTCTCCACTACGGAAGTAATTGTCTCGAATTGCCGCATAGTCTTCTTGTCCTGCAGTATCTAAGATATCTATTTGTACTTCCTCTCCGTCTAATACAACTTTTTTTCTGTAGGAATCTGCTTTTGTAGGTTCATAATCTTCAACAAACTAATTTTAACATCAGGATTAAAATTTAAAAAAAAAAATTTTTTTTTTATATGAAATGGCTAAAAATATATCTTTTTCTAAAATGTAATATTTATAAATAATACGAACTTAAAAATATAAATAATATAATATAAATTGCATGTTTGTTAAATTAATAATATAAACAAGTATTATATTTATTATAAAAGTACATATGTTTTTACCTCATCGTACATGAACTGTAAAGTAAGAGCAGATTTTCCAACACCTCCACTCCCAACCATTATAACTTTATGCATTGCTTGGGTAGCTCCTGGTTTCTTCGACATTTTTGTGATAATTACCTTCAATTAAGATAAAGTAGCCATTAAATTCCACCATATTTTAAAAGTATATAGTAATAAAATCTTATATTTGCAATAGTCAACAATTCTGATACATGAATGCAATTGTTATAAATAATATGTTTAAATTTATCTACTAATCATAATTATTTTTATATTTTTTTTCTAACAGAGAGTATGCATGTATATATATTCCTATCAACAATAATTGAATAAAATTATAAGTAATTGTATAACAGATACATATCTCTTGCATTTCTTAAAAATATAGAGCGTTTTTTTACGATAATTATCTTAATTAAAGCAGGGCAGGGTTAACAATGGCAGGATATGAGAATTATGTTGTCAGTATGAGAAATCTAAGAGAAGGGTCAAGTATATATAATTTTATGTGAGTATCCATAACGTATCTTATATACTACATAAAAAAATATACACATTGTATATCTTTTCTACACTTAAATTTGTGTGTATATGTGTGTGTGTGTGTGTGTGTTGCAACTAATCTCCAAATACACTAGTCAAATATTAGAAGTGATGTCATCACACATTGTCATGTTATGGAAACCATAAAAAAAAGAACGTAAAATTTACTAATCGAATTAAATTGCACACATTGCAGTTTGTATTACTATCTAAGATTCACTTTGACTTTCGCCCATATAAAAGAGAATCAACGACAAAATAAAAAAAACACAAAGGAAACAAAAAATGCGAAGAACATTTCGCAGAGATTGCTCGTACTGTAACTGTGCTTTAATTCACTTCCTTTTTTCTCAATATTTCTCACTTACGAGGATAATCCGTTATAAGTGATTGTTATAAATAATTGTTATGCGACACGTAAGAACTCGCGTAATGAATCGCTGCGCGATACCCGTCACAACTGTCGAACGATACTAATCGAAATAAAATAAATTAGAAACTTTGTTGCCGAGTCACTTAACGTGAGTAACGAAACAAGGCGGTGCCGTCAGTGCCGTGTTTCCGGACGGATTCCACGAAAAAGCCGGACGCTATTCTTCACCGATATTAGAAATTATCGAACGCTTCGCGTCGACGTCCCGGAAGAGTCTCTCAAACGCGCGATAACGAAGGCGCTGTCTTTCTCGGTAAATACCTTTAAAAATCGTGCAAACGGAATGCCCTGAACGATCCGTACGAATCTTTCTCGCAGTCGTCACACACATTGGTTTACTTTCACGAAACTGGTAGCACTGGCAGGTGTCGCCTCGATCGCTGAATCATCCCATTATTTGTAGCAAATTGTATTCATCGGTGTTTGTAGATACGTAAAATTCGTATAATTTTACGATGATATTTTTTATAAATTAACGTCTTGTAAATGAAATTCAATAAACTCGGGCATCTTTTACAATCTTCCGCTACACTTATTTTGTTTCAATCTGTATTGATCCAAAGACAGATCAAAAATAATTTATGAAGTAATTAACCTTCACTTGCTAGAATTGTGCAAGCGATATTTGATGATTTATTAATATGTATATTTATTCCAGTTGTATAATTCGAATCTTTTTTCATCTAAATATTGATATAATATGATTGCGTCATCAAATACTGATGCTGAAAAAGAAATTGAAGATCCTGTCGAGCGGATGTTAAAAAAGACCGGTTGCGTGGAATTGCATTATCAAGTTCAAGTGTGTTCATTTATAAATGATTGTATCAATATTAATTAACCTTAATTAAAGTCTCAACAATTTTTTTTTTTCTAGAAAATTTTTTGTTCCTAGAAATCAACTGACTGTTATAAATTAAATTTTATTCTTAATTATTAAATTGAATTTTCTAATTATATATTAGAAACGTTTCTATTTCCAAATTCTTTTCAGGAATGTATAGCCGAGCACAGAGATTGGAGGAAATGTCAAAATGAAGTAAAAAAGTTTAAGGAATGTATGGCTGAACATACAAAGCAGCAACAATCAGAACATTAATAATAGGTACCTGAATTTAAAGATGTGGTTGATAAATAGATCTATTAAATCTTTATTTGCTCCTGTTTGGAATGGACAGAATTGTAAAATGGTAATAGTAGTTCGGTCAGATATACCTATGGGAAAAGGTAAAATCGGTGCTCAGTGTGCTCATGCTGCATTAGAATGTTGTCGCCAGACTTTAAACAATGAAAAGAAACAACAAATGTTTCAATCTTGGTTACAAATTGGACAGCCAAAAATTGTTGTCAAAATACCAAATGAAGAGGAGTTATTGATTTTGGCAGATAAAGCTCAACGTGCTGGTTTAATTACTGCCATAATAAAAGATGCTGGTAGGACTCAATTAAAGCCTGGCACAGTCACAGTTGTCGGCATAGGACCAGGATCTAATGAAGTTATTGATAGTCTTACATCGAGATTAAGATTATTATAAATGTATCTTGTAAATAAAAGAAGATATTGTTAAGGAAGAATATTAATAATAATTTTCATAATCTTGAGATACTAAAATACTAAAATAGTTTATATATATAAAATTTCAAACTAGTAAAAAAACCTCCTAATAAAAATTATAGCCCAAAGCTTTGCTATATATATATATATAACAGCTCCACAAAACAATTCTATTTTTCTAATACTTGAAAAAAAGCTGTAATTAAGACATTTCCTATATAAACCAAACAAAAATCATCCTCTACTCACAAAGTATCACTAAATAAGCTCTCTGTCTTTCTTAGTACATTTTTTATATAATTTTGGAAATTATATAATACACAATTATTTAATGTTCACCTGTCACCAAAATAAGGTTATAATTAATGATTTGACTTTAAAAAGACCATTTTGTTTCAAAAAAGGGCATTCATAATGTAAATGAGTTAACTTTTAAGAGTAACAGACTTTAGGGGGATACCGACACTTCTTACTCTGTACATATACATACATATAATCGTATCTATAACTTATATTTTATCTGAGCCTTCTAAAAAAGTACTTAAAATTTTAATCATAACTTTGCCAAATAATATATTTTATAATATATTATCACACACACATACACATGCATACATTAAAGAAGACAACTAAAGAAGTCAAGAATATAGTTTATACTAAAATTGCTTTCATTTAGTGTGGATATCAGAAATATAAATATCACACATAAGGATTTTACCGATCGCATAATCCCATATACATATATATATGCTGAGCATTAAAATATTCTCAAAAGAGTGTACATATACCTAAGTTACAAGATTGAGCACAATAATGGTAAAGAGAATCAACGACAAAATAAAAAAAACACAAAGGAAACAAAAAATGCGAAGAACATTTCGCAGAGATTGCTCGTACTGTAACTGTGCTTTAATTCACTTCCTTTTTTCTCAATATTTCTCACTTACGAGGATAATCCGTTATAAGTGATTGTTATAAATAATTGTTATGCGACACGTAAGAACTCGCGTAATGAATCGCTGCGCGATACCCGTCACAACTGTCGAACGATACTAATCGAAATAAAATAAATTAGAAACTTTGTTGCCGAGTCACTTAACGTGAGTAACGAAACAAGGCGGTGCCGTCAGTGCCGTGTTTCCGGACGGATTCCACGAAAAAGCCGGACGCTATTCTTCACCGATATTAGAAATTATCGAACGCTTCGCGTCGACGTCCCGGAAGAGTCTTTCAAACGCGCGATAACGAAGGCGCTGTCTTTCTCGGTAAATACCTTTAAAAATCGTGCAAACGGAATGCCCTGAACGATCCGTACGAATCTTTCTCGCAGTCGTCACACACATTGGTTTACTTTCACGAAACTGGTAGCACTGGCAGGTGTCGCCTCGATCGCTGAATCATCCCATTATTTGTAGCAAATTGTATTCATCGGTGTTTGTAGATACGTAAAATTCGTATAATTTTACGATGATATTTTTTATAAATTAACGTCTTGTAAATGAAATTCAATAAACTCGGGCATCTTTTACAATCTTCCGCTACACTTATTTTGTTTCAATCTGTATTGATCCAAAGACAGATCAAAAATAATTTATGAAGTAATTAACCTTCACTTGCTAGAATTGTGCAAGCGATATTTGATGATTTATTAATATGTATATTTATTCCAGTTGTATAATTCGAATCTTTTTTCATCTAAATATTGATATAATATGATTGCGTCATCAAATACTGATGCTGAAAAAGAAATTGAAGATCCTGTCGAGCGGATGTTAAAAAAGACCGGTTGCGTGGAATTGCATTATCAAGTTCAAGTGTGTTCATTTATAAATGATTGTATCAATATTAATTAACCTTAATTAAAGTCTCAACAATTTTTTTTTTTCTAGAAAATTTTTTGTTCCTAGAAATCAACTCTGACTGTTATAAATTAAATTTTATTCTTAATTATTAAATTGAATTTTCTAATTATATATTAGAAACGTTTCTATTTCCAAATTCTTTTCAGGAATGTATAGCCGAGCACAGAGATTGGAGGAAATGTCAAAATGAAGTAAAAAAGTTTAAGGAATGTATGGCTGAACATACAAAGCAGCAACAATCAGAACATTAATAATAGGTACCTGAATTTAAAGATGTGGTTGATAAATAGATCTATTAAATCTTTATTTGCTCCTGTTTGGAATGGACAGAATTGTAAAATGGTAATAGTAGTTCGGTCAGATATACCTATGGGAAAAGGTAAAATCGGTGCTCAGTGTGCTCATGCTGCATTAGAATGTTGTCGCCAGACTTTAAACAATGAAAAGAAACAACAAATGTTTCAATCTTGGTTACAAATTGGACAGCCAAAAATTGTTGTCAAAATACCAAATGAAGAGGAGTTATTGATTTTGGCAGATAAAGCTCAACGTGCTGGTTTAATTACTGCCATAATAAAAGATGCTGGTAGGACTCAATTAAAGCCTGGCACAGTCACAGTTGTCGGCATAGGACCAGGATCTAATGAAGTTATTGATAGTCTTACATCGAGATTAAGATTATTATAAATGTATCTTGTAAATAAAAGAAGATATTGTTAAGGAAGAATATTAATAATAATTTTCATAATCTTGAGATACTAAAATACTAAAATAGTTTATATATATAAAATTTCAAACTAGTAAAAAAACCTCCTAATAAAAATTATAGCCCAAAGCTTTGCTATATATATATATATAACAGCTCCACAAAACAATTCTATTTTTCTAATACTTGAAAAAAAGCTGTAATTAAGACATTTCCTATATAAACCAAACAAAAATCATCCTCTACTCACAAAGTATCACTAAATAAGCTCTCTGTCTTTCTTAGTACATTTTTTATATAATTTTGGAAATTATATAATACACAATTATTTAATGTTCACCTGTCACCAAAATAAGGTTATAATTAATGATTTGACTTTAAAAAGACCATTTTGTTTCAAAAAAGGGCATTCATAATGTAAATGAGTTAACTTTTAAGAGTAACAGACTTTAGGGGGATACCGACACTTCTTACTCTGTACATATACATACATATAATCGTATCTATAACTTATATTTTATCTGAGCCTTCTAAAAAAGTACTTAAAATTTTAATCATAACTTTGCCAAATAATATATTTTATAATATATTATCACACACACATACACATGCATACATTAAAGAAGACAACTAAAGAAGTCAAGAATATAGTTTATACTAAAATTGCTTTCATTTAGTGTGGATATCAGAAATATAAATATCACACATAAGGATTTTACCGATCGCATAATCCCATATACATATATATATGCTGAGCATTAAAATATTCTCAAAAGAGTGTACATATACCTAAGTTACAAGATTGAGCACAATAATGGTATGACAGAAAAACGTGTTTGTAACTAGCATAAATTTATATATCCGATCTTTTCAAACAAATACAATAATTAATATTCTCTCTCGACTAATGCAACATTGAATTACTTGAATAAAATCAGAAATAATTTATATATAAATACTTTTGTATTTTGATATATAATATTATTATATTTGAAAAGTATGCAACTAATAACTGCATTGACAATGAAATTTTGAAAAAAAGATAAAAACTAAACACTCTCTATAAAATTACATTGAATAAGAGTGGATATATAAAAATTTTGGTATACAAAAATGTTCTAATAATATCAGTTTTTAACTATAGTTTCTTTGGTCAATTTACAAAAGATTTTTCCTCAATTGAAACGTCGACAGAAGTCATCATTTGTTTTATCTTCCCAATTTTTAATATTTTAAGTTATTTTTATCTAAATTTCAAATTCTACTATAGTCCTGAAGAAAATAATTTCATTATCTGTCCAATTTCAATCATTAATTATTCAAATTGGTAACATGCATTGGCCAAAAAGTCTATACTTAAAAGAACATGATAATTTTAGAATATCTTGTACAGATTGCACTCTACTAATAATACATAAATCAATATAACTTTTTATACATATACATTATAATTATGTGTTCAACTTTTAAACCACTTAACTACAATCAAAATGTTATGAAAATTATATAAGTTTTATTTACCATCATTCTTGTTCAAGCACACATTGTAATATTGTTCGTATAGAGTAGACATGGAATAATTACAAGATAATGACAAGTAATGAAGAATTAAACAATGATATAAAAATGTATATACCTTACTATAAAATTCAATTTTCAATAATTTTTTATATATACAATATAATGTATTGTAGGATTCTTTATATAACCGAAATTATATAGAAAGGCTGGAAAATGAATTATGTATAAAGTTCAAGATTTTGAATATGATATGAGTAAGTAAAATTGCTATTTGGAGAAAACACTCGCACGATAAGTTTCGAAGACAATGTATTATTATATATAATAAATTTTACATTCTATGTAATTATATATATATATATATATAAATCAGTTTGTTATCTGCTTGTAAATGTCAGCAACATAATGTAAGAATATACATCAATATTATCAAGATTAGATGCATATTAATATATCATTCTTCAAATGAGTAAATATTTAATATTTAATTTTTTTTTCTTTATACATATATACAAAATTGCTAAGAATAAAATTCATGCTTTACTTGGTTTCCCATATATAAAATTGAAAATTGTGATAGTCACATATACTCATATCATACTCATCAGTTACTCACCAGCTGTATTATTTATTAACTTCATATCACATAGCCGAATTTGAGGATCGCTATACTTCTAATTATAAGATGTGTATAATATCTCACAGTTCAATAGCACATATTAGAATATTATCCATTCTATTAAACTGACCATTTGGCAAATGTACATCACATCATTCGTAATTAGAAACTTCGTGTTTATCATTGTTTAATATTATACCTTCAATGGACGAGTATTAAGTGATTATTTTACTGAGTTCTGGCGGTTCTACATAATTATTTAATACATGCGGCGCTTCGTTAAATTCATCCAGTTCATCACCGTTGTCCGCACCTTGCGCAAGTAGAAAGTACTGTTCACTTCTGGTGGGCCATAATAAATGAGCCATTACACAATAAGCAAAACAGTCTGCTGAGTATGTTATGCCTATAAAGAACAATGTGTAAAAAATATGAAAAAGGATATTATTAAAAATAAATTTTGATATAGATAAATTTTATAAATTTTATTTACCTAATAATAGTTTAAACCTCCACAGCGCGCTCACTTGAAGCGCTATAAGTGCTATAATGGGTAAATATATGAACCAAACTAATGATGATGCACCAAAATGAAGGAGAAAATTCAATTTTTGAGTATTATGCTCGTATGTCATGGTGTTTCTAAGTTCATACAGAAACCATACCATTATGGCACTTCGGAATAACAATATGAACCATCCTGGCCAGGTTTGATATTCGTCTATGTCTTCAATAATGTCAACTTCCGTCTGAAAATAAAATTTTGTATGTTAACAAAATAAAATTTACATATTTATTGCAAATGCGCGATATACATATAAATAATAAAGTATGTGATAGTTACCATATTCCATACATATAACAAGATGTGAACAACCCCATAACAAAACCATATCGCAAACACCAATGGTTTCCATGTTAATTCCATTCTCGTTACTGCCCATCCTTTGGCAAGTAAGAGCAATAATAACATAAATGACGTCTAAAAATATAAAAATAATTTAGTATTAAGGTTGAATGTACACATATTGCTATCCTTCCAAAAATTGCTATATAGTTTTTAAGTTTTTTAAACAAAAATATTTACACCAATTGTTCATATAAATCAATCATCAAATCATTTTATTATGCAACATTTAATTATATTATTAAGAATAAATTATAAACTACTATTAAGGTCTTTTAACAAACTTGTGAAGAATTAATTATATTAAAGGATGCATCAATATTACATAGAATATATTAGATTGTTTGATTTTATATGTACAACATTATACAATTTACATTATACATATATAGAGAGCGTATAATCTTCACAATAAAATATTTTCCTTACCCGTGATAGGATATCAAAAATATCACCTGCAACTTCTAATTGCTCATAGCCCACTCCATCTAGTGCAAATTTCAATACGTGTATCAAGATTAAACATATTGCCACAAATTCTAATAATAAACTAGCAGTGAACAATCTTGTTACAGGATGCTTTTGCAATCTTACTGCATACAACTGCAGTGGCACTAATATGATGTAACACAGAAAAAACAATAAGTATAGCTCCATAGTATCCTGTCTGTCATAGGAGAACTGATAAGTCAAACTGTTTAGGCCACTGATGTTCGGATTGCCATTTACTAGCCAGATATCATATTTTAACTCATCATCTTTGCTATAATGCTCCCACTGACAGGTTGTTCTGTTTCTGTAGCATGCAACCAGGCTCATATACCAAAATCGTGGTTGCCAGAAATCCTGTATGACATATGTGAATTGATGTCCCTTTACAATATTCCATACAGAGTCTTCGTCCGGACACAATTTATCTCGAGGACACGGGACTCGCCTTCAAGAATGCAAAGTTATTATACTATGTACATCGTGCAAACTAAAAAATGCAAGTGACAAATGAGATTTCATATCTCACATTATACTACATACCTCAGGAAATCTTGACCTTCCTCGTTGCAGTGCGGATCGTAGGAACTCTTTTTCAACGTATTGAACATGTAGGTGCACGCGGTGCTCTTGTCCATCAGCGTGCGATTACCGTAATACTCGAGGAAATGACCGCGATCCAATATCGCCAGGGTGATCGGTACGTCGAAGTCCGATGTCGCGGTCACATTGCCGAATATATAACCGTACGAGTCTTTTTGCCGATGACGGTCGGTCTTCTGGAAGCCGAACTTTATGAGGAAACGGAAGAACTCTGTCGCCTTGAATGTACCGGTGATGTGCGTGGAGTGCGCGTAGTCCGGCTGCAGTGACAGACAGAGCAGCCACATGCACAGGACGTGCACCAACCGCCGATGGGCGGTCATTTTTCAGCGCGGACACGGCACTCGGACCTGTTCCCCTCGTCCCTCGTTCGTCGTCAAGAATCGACGACGAACACCCTCAACATTTTACCGCACGATATCGCGCACCACAGCTGTTACCGTACGTCATGTGACCGAATACTTGACCGGCCAGTCCACGAATACTTCCCTCATCGAAACGCGACGAGACCTTCGCGACACTTCCGCCGTTGCGACATTCTCGTCTTGTTGTCGTCGTTTTATTACCGCCGACTATCCGCGGAAACGTCACTGTTAGCACGCGGAGAGAACGTTAATGACCCGTCGTGATGTGTACTCTCCCTCGCGTTTTGAACTCGCCTTTTCCTATCGATTTTCCCCACCCAAACAGACGGTCCGCTCGGAGGAGAAATTGTTCGTCTGACATCGCCTGGTGGATTCTCCTTGCGGGGACACGGTGCACGTTCCCGAACTGCCGTACGTTAAGAAATCACGGGGAGAGAGAAGGGAGAGAGAAAGAAGAGAGAGGGAGGGCGAAAAGAGAGAGAAGTTTTAAATACATCAGCAAACACGACTGACTGACGATCAAGTTAACTGTGATGCGCGAATTCGCTGCGAGTTTTTTTCCATCACCAGAACGAGTCTTGCCAGTTGTCAAAAATATATTTTTATTATATAATACGAGGCGATGAAGAGCACGATGATATTGAATATGTGTGTATTACGATGTGATTTAATCCGGCGATTAATTGTGAAAATTTCTTGATATAATAACCGATTATTATTGAATATATTTCTTATTCCGTTTGCGATAATAATAATAAATTATTAAGATTTTTTTTTTCATTTGCATAGATAAGAGACAACGTTTCAAAAACATCATAAATATCCATATGTAGGAACGCAAGTAGATTTGTTTTCAGAATAAGAATGATTCAAATTTTCAAGGAATTGATCATTTACATATAAATGCTATCGGATTTGTTTAATTTAAGATTAACTGATCGTATCTTCTTGTGTGATGAGATTATAATTATCATAAAGCATACTTAAGCGGTTTTAGCGCGCTTCTATGATACAACTTGGCAAGCTTAATCATCTCTCATTTTATGTAAATTTTTCTTCGAAAAACAGGAAAATGATTAGCTATTTTATCGTTTGTTACATGCAAGTTTATGAAGATGCTACACACACGCAGCAACACATTAAAATACTCGAGTTACTCAATCCGTATCATAAAAGCGCGCTAAAACTATATGTCATTTATAAAAGTGCGTCAACCAGCGCAAACGTCATTCTTGCCTTTCATCATATATTCTATATACTATAAAAATCATAATGCGTTTTTACATTTGGTAAAATCCTATCTATTGTATTGTATGATTTCTATTGATACATCAGAAATAAATATTCTGATATTCATAAATTTGCATAATGGACTAAAAAAAAAAACATGATTTATATTGAAAATAGAATGTTGTAAAAGAAAATGTAAATTAATTTTTATTTACAATATGAATTGTAGATATTAGTATTAATTTAAAACCATTTTTTGCAAATAATAAATCAAATATATACCAAAGGTTGATATATGAAAGCGTAAGATTGA
Organism: Formica exsecta; assembly: GCF_003651465.1. Lineage (NCBI taxonomy): Eukaryota > Metazoa > Arthropoda > Insecta > Hymenoptera > Formicidae > Formica > Formica exsecta. Next base: position 1,135,418 of record NW_021848818.1, on the reverse strand, counting down.
TGTTCCTCCGTAAGAGAATTTTTGGCCCTGAAAAGGGCCGATTTTTTAAGAAAATGGATTCAAGCACGCTCTCCACGAATTCGGCGAGCTAACTGAATATCCTTGGGCATGATGGTAACTCTTTTGGCGTGAATAGCACAGAGATTGGTGTCTTCAAACAGTCCGACGAGGTAAGCCTCGCTCGCTTCTTGCAAGGCCATAACGGCCGAGCTTTGAAAACGAAGATCGGTCTTGAAATCCTGTGCGATCTCACGAACCAATCGCTGGAACGGGAGTTTGCGAATCAGCAATTCCGTACTCTTCTGATAACGGCGGATTTCACGAAGAGCAACAGTTCCAGGACGATAACGATGCGGCTTCTTCACGCCTCCAGTTGCGGGCGCACTCTTACGCGCCGCTTTTGTTGCCAACTGTTTACGCGGGGCTTTGCCACCGGTCGACTTGCGAGCAGTTTGCTTAGTTCTTGCCATGTTGAGCAGATCCGAACACAACAGCGAGCTATAGCGGTATAGCGGTCCGTGCGAGATGCCTCGCTTATATATTGTAGCCGTCCCGTTTGCAAACTGCTGATTGGCTGGCGGAACAGTGGTGGGGATGCATAAACTGCGCATAAGTTCTACATTACGATCCTAGATGGCGGTTGATGTTACAATATGTGTCACTCGGTGTCACTTCGTCAATTGACGCTGGCCAACGCGCATCTCTCTCTCTTCTATTGAATGCTGGTAATTTAAAAATTGTAATGGCACTCGCGCGAGTTTTATGGCACGCGTGTCGAGCCAACGCATCGCAGTCAGCTGATTTCGCTTCATTTCGAATTACACACATCCGTATATTCTGATTTTCATGCATTCGAATGAGTTATAATAATCATAACGGTCTGCGTTTCTCATTACATTAATTACTCTTATTATTACAGTGATGTTGGTCATTGACTATTGATACGACGGCATGCAATTGTTTCCATCTCCGTAGTAACTTGATAAAAAAAAAAAGAATCGTTACATTCTCTTGGATATAGGATGTAATGCAAAGTATCTGCCATAAATTGATTAATCCTGGCAAGAGAGAAAAAAGATTAGAAAGAGGAAAAGCTAAAGCCCGTATCAGACTACACATTGAAGATTGAAATTTGACCGATCAGCGCAAAGAAATTTTAGTTCCTTTTGTTCTGACTGGTCAAATTCCAATCTTTACTCTTCAATTTTCAATACGTGTGATACGGACTTTACGGGCATTTTTACATGATGACAAGCGCGGCTCACTTGATGCTCCAAATGCTCCAAATACGTCCAGGAAGCGCGGTGTAAAAACGCCTATAAAATCGCACAAAATCCAACGTGGAAGAATTTATAATGCCAACTGAATATTTTTTTTTTAATCTAAAGTATAAAATTATCAAATCACTCATCTTTATTTAATGAACATGAACATTGCCAACTTGATAAATTTACTTGACTTGACTTAAATAATAACGAAAAGAGGCAAAATATACATTTTACAATGAGCTGCTTCTTTTAAAACTTAAAGAATATCTCTCGTATATATTTTCAGAACAATTATTATAATAGTTTACGATAAGAAACTAATCTGTTGCAAGTATTTATTTTAATAGGAAGAAAAGAGCGAATAAATCCAACTCGCAAAAATTCTCTACAATCTATTTTTAAACATAATTTTTATTAAATAGATTAATAGTAATTAAAGAGAATCAACGACAAAATAAAAAAAACACAAAGGAAACAAAAAATGCGAAGAACATTTCGCAGAGATTGCTCGTACTGTAACTGTGCTTTAATTCACTTCCTTTTTTCTCAATATTTCTCACTTACGAGGATAATCCGTTATAAGTGATTGTTATAAATAATTGTTATGCGACACGTAAGAACTCGCGTAATGAATCGCTGCGCGATACCCGTCACAACTGTCGAACGATACTAATCGAAATAAAATAAATTAGAAACTTTGTTGCCGAGTCACTTAACGTGAGTAACGAAACAAGGCGGTGCCGTCAGTGCCGTGTTTCCGGACGGATTCCACGAAAAAGCCGGACGCTATTCTTCACCGATATTAGAAATTATCGAACGCTTCGCGTCGACGTCCCGGAAGAGTCTTTCAAACGCGCGATAACGAAGGCGCTGTCTTTCTCGGTAAATACCTTTAAAAATCGTGCAAACGGAATGCCCTGAACGATCCGTACGAATCTTTCTCGCAGTCGTCACACACATTGGTTTACTTTCACGAAACTGGTAGCACTGGCAGGTGTCGCCTCGATCGCTGAATCATCCCATTATTTGTAGCAAATTGTATTCATCGGTGTTTGTAGATACGTAAAATTCGTATAATTTTACGATGATATTTTTTATAAATTAACGTCTTGTAAATGAAATTCAATAAACTCGGGCATCTTTTACAATCTTCCGCTACACTTATTTTGTTTCAATCTGTATTGATCCAAAGACAGATCAAAAATAATTTATGAAGTAATTAACCTTCACTTGCTAGAATTGTGCAAGCGATATTTGATGATTTATTAATATGTATATTTATTCCAGTTGTATAATTCGAATCTTTTTTCATCTAAATATTGATATAATATGATTGCGTCATCAAATACTGATGCTGAAAAAGAAATTGAAGATCCTGTCGAGCGGATGTTAAAAAAGACCGGTTGCGTGGAATTGCATTATCAAGTTCAAGTGTGTTCATTTATAAATGATTGTATCAATATTAATTAACCTTAATTAAAGTCTCAACAATTTTTTTTTTTCTAGAAAATTTTTTGTTCCTAGAAATCAACTCTGACTGTTATAAATTAAATTTTATTCTTAATTATTAAATTGAATTTTCTAATTATATATTAGAAACGTTTCTATTTCCAAATTCTTTTCAGGAATGTATAGCCGAGCACAGAGATTGGAGGAAATGTCAAAATGAAGTAAAAAAGTTTAAGGAATGTATGGCTGAACATACAAAGCAGCAACAATCAGAACATTAATAATAGGTACCTGAATTTAAAGATGTGGTTGATAAATAGATCTATTAAATCTTTATTTGCTCCTGTTTGGAATGGACAGAATTGTAAAATGGTAATAGTAGTTCGGTCAGATATACCTATGGGAAAAGGTAAAATCGGTGCTCAGTGTGCTCATGCTGCATTAGAATGTTGTCGCCAGACTTTAAACAATGAAAAGAAACAACAAATGTTTCAATCTTGGTTACAAATTGGACAGCCAAAAATTGTTGTCAAAATACCAAATGAAGAGGAGTTATTGATTTTGGCAGATAAAGCTCAACGTGCTGGTTTAATTACTGCCATAATAAAAGATGCTGGTAGGACTCAATTAAAGCCTGGCACAGTCACAGTTGTCGGCATAGGACCAGGATCTAATGAAGTTATTGATAGTCTTACATCGAGATTAAGATTATTATAAATGTATCTTGTAAATAAAAGAAGATATTGTTAAGGAAGAATATTAATAATAATTTTCATAATCTTGAGATACTAAAATACTAAAATAGTTTATATATATAAAATTTCAAACTAGTAAAAAAACCTCCTAATAAAAATTATAGCCCAAAGCTTTGCTATATATATATATATAACAGCTCCACAAAACAATTCTATTTTTCTAATACTTGAAAAAAAGCTGTAATTAAGACATTTCCTATATAAACCAAACAAAAATCATCCTCTACTCACAAAGTATCACTAAATAAGCTCTCTGTCTTTCTTAGTACATTTTTTATATAATTTTGGAAATTATATAATACACAATTATTTAATGTTCACCTGTCACCAAAATAAGGTTATAATTAATGATTTGACTTTAAAAAGACCATTTTGTTTCAAAAAAGGGCATTCATAATGTAAATGAGTTAACTTTTAAGAGTAACAGACTTTAGGGGGATACCGACACTTCTTACTCTGTACATATACATACATATAATCGTATCTATAACTTATATTTTATCTGAGCCTTCTAAAAAAGTACTTAAAATTTTAATCATAACTTTGCCAAATAATATATTTTATAATATATTATCACACACACATACACATGCATACATTAAAGAAGACAACTAAAGAAGTCAAGAATATAGTTTATACTAAAATTGCTTTCATTTAGTGTGGATATCAGAAATATAAATATCACACATAAGGATTTTACCGATCGCATAATCCCATATACATATATATATGCTGAGCATTAAAATATTCTCAAAAGAGTGTACATATACCTAAGTTACAAGATTGAGCACAATAATGGTATGACAGAAAAACGTGTTTGTAACTAGCATAAATTTATATATCCGATCTTTTCAAACAAATACAATAATTAATATTCTCTCTCGAGACTAATGCAACATTGAATTACTTGAATAAAATCAGAAATAATTTATATATAAATACTTTTGTATTTTGATATATAATATTATTATATTTGAAAAGTATGCAACTAATAACTGCATTGACAATGAAATTTTGAAAAAAAGATAAAAACTAAACACTCTCTATAAAATTACATTGAATAAGAGTGGATATATAAAAATTTTGGTATACAAAAATGTTCTAATAATATCAGTTTTTAACTATAGTTTCTTTGGTCAATTTACAAAAGATTTTTCCTCAATTGAAACGTCGACAGAAGTCATCATTTGTTTTATCTTCCCAATTTTTAATATTTTAAGTTATTTTTATCTAAATTTCAAATTCTACTATAGTCCTGAAGAAAATAATTTCATTATCTGTCCAATTTCAATCATTAATTATTCAAATTGGTAACATGCATTGGCCAAAAAGTCTATACTTAAAAGAACATGATAATTTTAGAATATCTTGTACAGATTGCACTCTACTAATAATACATAAATCAATATAACTTTTTATACATATACATTATAATTATGTGTTCAACTTTTAAACCACTTAACTACAATCAAAATGTTATGAAAATTATATAAGTTTTATTTACCATCATTCTTGTTCAAGCACACATTGTAATATTGTTCGTATAGAGTAGACATGGAATAATTACAAGATAATGACAAGTAATGAAGAATTAAACAATGATATAAAAATGTATATACCTTACTATAAAATTCAATTTTCAATAATTTTTTATATATACAATATAATGTATTGTAGGATTCTTTATATAACCGAAATTATATAGAAAGGCTGGAAAATGAATTATGTTTAAAGTTCAAGATTTTGAATATGATATGAGTAAGTAAAATTGCTATTTGGAGAAAACACTCGCACGATAAGTTTCGAAGACAATGTATTATTATATATAATAAATTTTACATTCTATGTAATTATATATATATATATAAATCAGTTTGTTATCTGCTTGTAAATGTCAGCAACATAATGTAAGAATATACATCAATATTATCAAGATTAGATGCATATTAATATATCATTCTTCAAATGAGTAAATATTTAATATTTAATTTTTTTTTCTTTATACATATATACAAAATTGCTAAGAATAAAATTCATGCTTTACTTGGTTTCCCATATATAAAATTGAAAATTGTGATAGTAACATATACTCATATCATACTCATCAGTTACTCACCAGCTGTATTATTTATTAACTTCATATCACATAGCCGAATTTGAGGATCGCTATACTTCTAATTATAAGATGTGTACAATATCTCACAGTTCAATAGCACATATTAGAATATTATCCATTCTATTAAACTGACCATTTGGCAAATGTACATCACATCATTCGTAATTAGAAACTTCGTGTTTATCATTGTTTAATATTATACCTTCAATGGACGAGTATTAAGTGATTATTTTACTGAGTTCTGGCGGTTCTACATAATTATTTAATACATGCGGCGCTTCGTTAAATTCATCCAGTTCATCACCGTTGTCCGCACCTTGCGCAAGTAGAAAGTACTGTTCACTTCTGGTGGGCCATAATAAATGAGCCATTACACAATAAGCAAAACAGTCTGCTGAGTATGTTATGCCTATAAAGAACAATGTGTAAAAAATATGAAAAAGGATATTATTAAAAATAAATTTTGATATAGATAAATTTTATAAATTTTATTTACCTAATAATAGTTTAAACCTCCACAGCGCGCTCACTTGAAGCGCTATAAGTGCTATAATGGGTAAATATATGAACCAAACTAATGATGATGCACCAAAATGAAGGAGAAAATTCAATTTTTGAGTATTATGCTCGTATGTCATGGTGTTTCTAAGTTCATACAGAAACCATACCATTATGGCACTTCGGAATAACAATATGAACCATCCTGGCCAGGTTTGATATTCGTCTATGTCTTCAATAATGTCAACTTCCGTCTGAAAATAAAATTTTGTATGTTAACAAAATAAAATTTACATATTTATTGCAAATGCGCGATATACATATAAATAATAAAGTATGTGATAGTTACCATATTCCATACATATAACAAGATGTGAACAACCCCATAACAAAACCATATCGCAAACACCAATGGTTTCCATGTTAATTCCATTCTCGTTACTGCCCATCCTTTGGCAAGTAAGAGCAATAATAACATAAATGACGTCTAAAAATATAAAAATAATTTAGTATTAAGGTTGAATGTACACATATTGCTATCCTTCCAAAAATTGCTATATAGTTTTTAAGTTTTTTAAACAAAAATATTTACACCAATTGTTCATATAAATCAATCATCAAATCATTTTATTATGCAACATTTAATTATATTATTAAGAATAAATTATAAACTACTATTAAGGTCTTTTAACAAACTTGTGAAGAATTAATTATATTAAAGGATGCATCAATATTACATAGAATATATTAGATTGTTTGATTTTATATGTACAACATTATACAATTTACATTATACATATATAGAGAGCGTATAATCTTCACAATAAAATATTTTCCTTACCCGTGATAGGATATCAAAAATATCACCTGCAACTTCTAATTGCTCATAGCCCACTCCATCTAGTGCAAATTTCAATACGTGTATCAAGATTAAACATATTGCCACAAATTCTAATAATAAACTAGCAGTGAACAATCTTGTTACAGGATGCTTTTGCAATCTTACTGCATACAACTGCAGTGGCACTAATATGATGTAACACAGAAAAAACAATAAGTATAGCTCCATAGTATCCTGTCTGTCATAGGAGAACTGATAAGTCAAACTGTTTAGGCCACTGATGTTCGGATTGCCATTTACTAGCCAGATATCATATTTTAACTCATCATCTTTGCTATAATGCTCCCACTGACAGGTTGTTCTGTTTCTGTAGCATGCAACCAGGCTCATATACCAAAATCGTGGTTGCCAGAAATCCTGTATGACATATGTGAATTGATGTCCCTTTACAATATTCCATACAGAGTCTTCGTCCGGACACAATTTATCTCGAGGACACGGGACTCGCCTTCAAGAATGCAAAGTTATTATACTATGTACATCGTGCAAACTAAAAAATGCAAGTGACAAATGAGATTTCATATCTCACATTATACTACATACCTCAGGAAATCTTGACCTTCCTCGTTGCAGTGCGGATCGTAGGAACTCTTTTTCAACGTATTGAACATGTAGGTGCACGCGGTGCTCTTGTCCATCAGCGTGCGATTACCGTAATACTCGAGGAAATGACCGCGATCCAATATCGCCAGGGTGATCGGTACGTCGAAGTCCGATGTCGCGGTCACATTGCCGAATATATAACCGTACGAGTCTTTTTGCCGATGACGGTCGGTCTTCTGGAAGCCGAACTTTATGAGGAAACGGAAGAACTCTGTCGCCTTGAATGTACCGGTGATGTGCGTGGAGTGCGCGTAGTCCGGCTGCAGTGACAGACAGAGCAGCCACATGCACAGGACGTGCACCAACCGCCGATGGGCGGTCATTTTTCAGCGCGGACACGGCACTCGGACCTGTTCCCCTCGTCCCTCGTTCGTCGTCAAGAATCGACGACGAACACCCTCAACATTTTACCGCACGATATCGCGCACCACAGCTGTTACCGTACGTCATGTGACCGAATACTTGACCGGCCAGTCCACGAATACTTCCCTCATCGAAACGCGACGAGACCTTCGCGACACTTCCGCCGTTGCGACATTCTCGTCTTGTTGTCGTCGTTTTATTACCGCCGACTATCCGCGGAAACGTCACTGTTAGCACGCGGAGAGAACGTTAATGACCCGTCGTGATGTGTACTCTCCCTCGCGTTTTGAACTCGCCTTTTCCTATCGATTTTCCCCACCCAAACAGACGGTCCGCTCGGAGGAGAAATTGTTCGTCTGACATCGCCTGGTGGATTCTCCTTGCGGGGACACGGTGCACGTTCCCGAACTGCCGTACGTTAAGAAATCACGGGGAGAGAGAAGGGAGAGAGAAAGAAGAGAGAGGGAGGGCGAAAAGAGAGAGAAGTTTTAAATACATCAGCAAACACGACTGACTGACGATCAAGTTAACTGTGATGCGCGAATTCGCTGCGAGTTTTTTTCCATCACCAGAACGAGTCTTGCCAGTTGTCAAAAATATATTTTTATTATATAATACGAGGCGATGAAGAGCACGATGATATTGAATATGTGTGTATTACGATGTGATTTAATCCGGCGATTAATTGTGAAAATTTCTTGATATAATAACCGATTATTATTGAATATATTTCTTATTCCGTTTGCGATAATAATAATAAATTATTAAGATTTTTTTTTTCATTTGCATAGATAAGAGACAACGTTTCAAAAACATCATAAATATCCATATGTAGGAACGCAAGTAGATTTGTTTTCAGAATAAGAATGATTCAAATTTTCAAGGAATTGATCATTTACATATAAATGCTATCGGATTTGTTTAATTTAAGATTAACTGATCGTATCTTCTTGTGTGATGAGATTATAATTATCATAAAGCATACTTAAGCGGTTTTAGCGCGCTTCTATGATACAACTTGGCAAGCTTAATCATCTCTCATTTTATGTAAATTTTTCTTCGAAAAACAGGAAAATGATTAGCTATTTTATCGTTTGTTACATGCAAGTTTATGAAGATGCTACACACACGCAGCAACACATTAAAATACTCGAGTTACTCAATCCGTATCATAAAAGCGCGCTAAAACTATATGTCATTTATAAAAGTGCGTCAACCAGCGCAAACGTCATTCTTGCCTTTCATCATATATTCTATATACTATAAAAATCATAATGCGTTTTTACATTTGGTAAAATCCTATCTATTGTATTGTATGATTTCTATTGATACATCAGAAATAAATATTCTGATATTCATAAATTTGCATAATGGACTAAAAAAAAAAACATGATTTATATTGAAAATAGAATGTTGTAAAAGAAAATGTAAATTAATTTTTATTTACAATATGAATTGTAGATATTAGTATTAATTTAAAACCATTTTTTGCAAATAATAAATCAAATATATACCAAAGGTTGATATATGAAAGCGTAAGATTGATGTTCCTCCGTAAGAGAATTTTTGGCCCTGAAAAGGGCCGATTTTTTAAGAAAATGGATTCAAGCACGCTCTCCACGAATTCGGCGAGCTAACTGAATATCCTTGGGCATGATGGTAACTCTTTTGGCGTGAATAGCACAGAGATTGGTGTCTTCAAACAGTCCGACGAGGTAAGCCTCGCTCGCTTCTTGCAAGGCCATAACGGCCGAGCTTTGAAAACGAAGATCGGTCTTGAAATCCTGTGCGATCTCACGAACCAATCGCTGGAACGGGAGTTTGCGAATCAGCAATTCCGTACTCTTCTGATAACGGCGGATTTCACGAAGAGCAACAGTTCCAGGACGATAACGATGCGGCTTCTTCACGCCTCCAGTTGCGGGCGCACTCTTACGCGCCGCTTTTGTTGCCAACTGTTTACGCGGGGCTTTGCCACCGGTCGACTTGCGAGCAGTTTGCTTAGTTCTTGCCATGTTGAGCAGATCCGAACACAACAGCGAGCTATAGCGGTATAGCGGTCCGTGCGAGATGCCTCGCTTATATATTGTAGCCGTCCCGTTTGCAAACTGCTGATTGGCTGGCGGAACAGTGGTGGGGATGCATAAACTGCGCATAAGTTCTACATTACGATCCTAGATGGCGGTTGATGTTACAATATGTGTCACTCGGTGTCACTTCGTCAATTGACGCTGGCCAACGCGCATCTCTCTCTCTTCTATTGAATGCTGGTAATTTAAAAATTGTAATGGCACTCGCGCGAGTTTTATGGCACGCGTGTCGAGCCAACGCATCGCAGTCAGCTGATTTCGCTTCATTTCGAATTACACACATCCGTATATTCTGATTTTCATGCATTCGAATGAGTTATAATAATCATAACGGTCTGCGTTTCTCATTACATTAATTACTCTTATTATTACAGTGATGTTGGTCATTGACTATTGATACGACGGCATGCAATTGTTTCCATCTCCGTAGTAACTTGATAAAAAAAAAAAGAATCGTTACATTCTCTTGGATATAGGATGTAATGCAAAGTATCTGCCATAAATTGATTAATCCTGGCAAGAGAGAAAAAAGATTAGAAAGAGGAAAAGCTAAAGCCCGTATCAGACTACACATTGAAGATTGAAATTTGACCGATCAGCGCAAAGAAATTTTAGTTCCTTTTGTTCTGACTGGTCAAATTCCAATCTTTACTCTTCAATTTTCAATACGTGTGATACGGACTTTACGGGCATTTTTACATGATGACAAGCGCGGCTCACTTGATGCTCCAAATGCTCCAAATACGTCCAGGAAGCGCGGTGTAAAAACGCCTATAAAATCGCACAAAATCCAACGTGGAAGAATTTATAATGCCAACTGAATATTTTTTTTTTAATCTAAAGTATAAAATTATCAAATCACTCATCTTTATTTAATGAACATGAACATTGCCAACTTGATAAATTTACTTGACTTGACTTAAATAATAACGAAAAGAGGCAAAATATACATTTTACAATGAGCTGCTTCTTTTAAAACTTAAAGAATATCTCTCGTATATATTTTCAGAACAATTATTATAATAGTTTACGATAAGAAACTAATCTGTTGCAAGTATTTATTTTAATAGGAAGAAAAGAGCGAATAAATCCAACTCGCAAAAATTCTCTACAATCTATTTTTAAACATAATTTTTATTAAATAGATTAATAGTAATTATAACGTAGAAAAAACGGATTGGATAAGTTCCATAGGTTTCCTTCAAGTATACGAAATTTAACAACTGCTACAACATTCGTCAAAGATTATCACAATAATTATATGTCTAATTATAAGACAGATCAATTTAATTTTTAAAATATTATCTTTACTAAAACTCTTTTTTTACTTTCTGTTATGTTGCGTTACCACATTTTCTAAGATATTATTCAAAAGGTATGTATCTTGATGACCTGTTTCTCTGTATGAATTTATTTATACTATTTATTCATCGTCATCATAACATTACGTGGTATCGTTTCGTATTGTGAATGTGTGAAAGAGGTTAGTATGCAATTCAGTATTGGAAGAGCTCGGCTTCTAACGAGTCAAGTTGCGTGAGATTATTGCAACTGTCATCGACGTTATTTATCAATCTATAGATCGACATCAGTGTGTGCCGGGTTTCCATTAAAATTTCTTGTCTGTAGTTTGCTCTATCTTCAAACAAAATATATGCCAACTATGTATACGTCTGTTTTACGTGGCATGCAACAATGCGCATATGCAGTGCGCAAATTACATTTGCACGCATCACGTCTTCGTCATTACATAGGTCCTTTGACATACTTTACAGACGATGAACTTATGACGAAGGAAATGGTTGCTAAATTGGCTAAAGAAGAAATCGCTCCGCTCGTACGAAAGATGGAAAAGGAAGGAAGAATAGACGACGGTGTCTTTCGGAAACTCTTTGAAAATGGTCTGATGGGTATCGAAATTCCGACGGAGTACGGTGGGGCGGGAAGCAACTTTATGAATATAATACTAACTATTGAAGAAATTAGTAAAGTCGATGCAACAGTATCCATTCCTGTTTCTATCCAAAACAATTTGATAAATTCAATGATACGTAAAGTTGGATCGGAAGAGCAAAAGCGGAAGTATTTATCCAAATTGGCTCAGAATTCTGTAGGTAGTTTCTGTCTGTCGGAATCTAACTCAGGATCGGACGCTTTTTCTCTAAAAACCGAAGCGAAAAAGGATGGTGCCGAGTACGTGATCAATGGTACAAAAATGTGGATTTCGAATTCTGACGTGGCGCAAGTTTTTCTGCTTTTCGCTAACGCGAATCCTTCCGCTGGCTACCGTGGCATTACGACTTTTCTCGTGGACCGCGATACACCTGGTCTCACGGTAGCTAAACCAGAGGATAAACTAGGTATGAAGGCGTCGTACACCGCTATGGTCCATTTCGACAACGTCAGAATACCCGAGAACAATTTATTAGGAGAGTTTGGATATGGATATAAGTATGCGGCTGGATTTCTGAACGAGGGTAGAATCGGTGTCGGGGCACAGATGATTGGTATAGCACAGGGCTGCCTAGACGCGACTATACCATATACATTGGAAAGAAAGCAATTTGGAAAGGAAATTTTCTCCTTCCAAGCTCTGCAATATCAAATAGCTCAAGCGGTAACGGAACTGGAATGCGCTAGATTACTTGTTTACAACGCGGCGAGACTAGTAGAAGCTAAAAAAGATGTCACGAAAGAAGCGGCTATGGCGAAGCTTGTCGCGTCCGAAAGTGCATGCCGTATCACTGCAAAATGCATAGACTTTGTGGGAGGTGTTGGTTTTACAACTGATTTTCCTCAAGAAAAATATTTTAGGGACTCTAAAATTGGTACCATTTATGAGGGTACGAGTAATATGCAGTTATCAGCAATTGCAAAATATATTCGCAAGCAATATTCATAGATAGTAGCGATCATAATTTTAATTATATATATTACATTAATTTTTAATGTTTTCTAAGGCATGATTAAATGTATAGTTTATAGGTAATTCAAAATCTCTATTTTTTACACTTTTCTTAATCAAATAGATTAGAAACAAACATTTATATCCATATGTGATGGGATAATATCAGCAGTCAATATTGACGCATGTTTGGCATATTTTCTAAAATATTAATATATGTAATTGAAGAATTTATATGAATGTATAATCTGCTTTTATTTATAATTAAGTTATAATTGATATCATATATTTGATTATTTATATATTTTATGGATAAATTTCATTATAAGTTATGCAAACTAATACATATATCTGAAAACAAATGTTGTATTTTTTTGCATTAGCGTATAAATATAAATATAAAATATTAGATTTATTGACATGTAATATTTAGGTCTTATTATTTGAAAAATTTTAAGAAATACTATGATATATATATATGGCATAGTCATATCGATATCAAGTCACGAATTGCAAAACAATACTCTAGCACAAAAATCATAGAAAAATCTAGTCGAAATTTTAATAAATTACAAAATGTACATGAATACACATAATAGGGAAATATAAACATAGGAAACGGCTTTTTATATATAAACGGAAAAACATTCTTTTTAAGAATATCATTAAATAGATAAATGCATATAATAATTCCGAAAAATGCATTCATTATCTTATTTGTTTAGTATTTCGCAAATATAAACAATTATATAACAAATTACCATATCGTTCTGTCGATATAACGTGCGTCATATATGTACACAACAGTAACATTTTTGGTTTAGCGAATATGATGATCAAATGTATCGTGTGAAAATAATTTAATAATAATTCTATTATAATTTCTATTAACTTTTATACACATTCTTCTTTCGCAATTAAGGGATATAAAATAAATAAACTTTACACATTTATCTGATTATATTAATCTATATGATTCCAAAAATATGATAAAAGTCGTTTCGGAGAATTTAGAGTTATTGTTGCTTTAAAAGCCCATAAATCAAATTTTTATTTTTGTTTTATTAATAACAATTATTATTAATTTAAAAGAGTCAGATTAACGAATTATACATTATTGGGTCGATTTATTATATTCTTCTCATATACATAGGATAGGTATATAGCTGTATGAAAAACTGCGCAGTATTCGCTCCTCGTCACGTCAAAAAAAAAACATCTCAGAATTAATTATCTACATAATTTATTTGTAGCGTTCGTCGTGAATTTTATAATAAATGGTGATTAAATTTCGATCGAGGAATTCATCGATTTGCATTATATACCATTAAGCTACGAAGCAACAAGGCCATTTGCCTCGTGCATCTTACGAGCGCGCGTATCCCGAGAAGCTGCGATTTAAGCTTCTTATTCTCGGAATATAAGCCGATATCAGTCGGAAACAATTAATCGGGAGCACGGGGCTGTTCCGTCGGAATATCTTCCCAGAGAGGTAACATGAAAAATATTTAGAGAAAAGCTTGGTTTTCATGTTTTTCCATGACCTATGCTATCAGCGCGAAAAGACGCGAACGACAAAATTTCACAGTGGATAAAAAGCGACGATTGTAGAGACGTTTAATACGATTTGAGATGAAACCCCATACACTTGGCTATCGATTAATCCAGTTTGCGATATTCGAGCGGTCCCAATATTAGAGAAATAACGTCGTAAAATCAAAGTATATTTACCGCTCCATCATTTTCTGTGAAACTAACGGGCCGATATATTGGGTAGGTCTCTCTCCATGGTCCGCGCTCCCGGTACTAGAGCGCGTCGCCAGCGGCCCGCCAAGCAAACTGACTATTCTGCACTTTGTAGAATCGAGAAGCATAGACGATCGTTTTGTACGCAAAACTCATTCGCTGAAAATATGGAGGACAAAGTTAACACTGGAAACTCTGCTGTCGAGACTGCCGAGAGCAATCCTGCTCCGGCTAAGAAGACTAACAAGAGCAAGGCTAAGTCGCAGGAAAAGAAGGCATCGCGGCCAGCGACTTCCGAGATGGTAACAGCGGCCATTAAAGAGCTAAAGGATCACAAGGGCTCGTCTCTACAAGCGATTAAGAAATACATTGTGGCGACTTACAAAGTAGACGGTGAGAAAGTCGCGCCGTTTATCAGAAGATATTTGAAAGCTGCTGTCTCATCGGGTGCCGTCGTGCAAACCAAGGGGAAAGGCGCTTCCGGATCTTTTAAATTATCGACGGACAATTCTAAGCCCAAGACTAAAGTGCAAGCGAAGCGTCCTTCCAAGCCTGCATCTAAGAAAGACAAAATCGAGAAGACTACGACGGTACGAAAACCAGTTGCCACGAAGAAAACAGTCACTCCTAAAAAAGCGGCTGAGAGTCCAAAGAAACAGCCCGCTCAGAAGAAAGCTGCTGCTGCTGCTGCTAAATCTGTCGCAAAGAAGAAGGGCGGTAAGGCTGCCATAGAGACAAAAGCACCATCAAAAGCTAAGAAAGCTGTAAAGGCACCTGCAGCGAAGACTAAGACGCCGAAACCGAAAAAAGCAGCAGCAAAAGCCGTAGCAATTTCTGCAAAAAAATAATTATTCTGCTCGCTATATACAATTTCAAATGGCCCTTTTCAGGGCCCAAATTATCTAAAACGAGGAACAATTTCGAAAAATTGCAATTGATACATATCTCATTTTACCTCTCCCACAAAAATCCATTTTATTATTAGACATTTTAATTAACATATATTTTCTGTTATGGACATAGATCTTTTGATAAGTTTGATATCTGTGTGAAAATAATTATTCCATAAATATTATATATATATGCATATCACACACACACGAAATAAGATCATGTTACATAACGCAGTAGAAAAACTTGACATATTTAAAAAATATTGCTATTTACTTATTAATATATGATCAAAGAGAAATATCGTTTTCCGTTAATAAATTTCTAATTTTAAATATATAGTAATAATGCGAACTACTTAAAATACAGAAAAATTACATATATTTTTAAATATCTTATTATAATATATAATGAATAACTTATCTCTCATCTTCGCTAGTAACTCACCAAATACATAAATACGAAAAACATTAAAATTCTGATATATAAAACTTTCTTATATTGATGTGTGCAATTTGGTTAACATATTTAATGCGATAATATTAAAATATATAATATATCGCAGTTTAAAAACAGAATTAAAACAAAAAGAAATTAAAAGGTATTGTTAAATGTTATATAATTTTGTGCACTTAAAATTATAAAGATGCTGAATTAAGAATAACAAGATATATATATTATATCTCAATAATTTTGAATTTATATTTCACGTACAAATATGCTTGCAAATCTATTAATATTATATTTAATTATAATTGAATGTAAATTTAATTTACTCATTTCAAAAATTATTTCAAGTTTATGTATGTGTATGATAGATAACAAACTTTAAACTTATATTTTTTCATACATTAGTATCAAAATTATTTAAAGCTATTCTTTATATAATTAATGAAAAAACGTACTTTTAAATAGTTTGTGCGTCTATCAAAATCTTGTTTTGTATAACGCAATTATTTAACAAATATACATATATAAAATTAAATTTAGACAATATAATACATGCTTTCTAAGATAATTCCGACGTATAATAAATTGTTGGCCCTGAAAAGGGCCGTTTTGATTCTGACGAATATTGGATCGCATTAACCACCAAAACCATATAAGGTTCTTCCTTGCCGTTTGAGAGCATAGACCACGTCCATAGCAGTTACAGTCTTCCTTTTAGCATGCTCGGTGTAAGTTACAGCATCGCGAATAACGTTTTCTAGGAAGACTTTCAAGACGCCTCTCGTCTCTTCGTATATCAAGCCAGAAATACGCTTCACACCACCACGTCTTGCCAGACGACGGATAGCTGGTTTAGTGATACCCTGGATGTTATCACGCAGGACTTTCCTATGCCGCTTAGCTCCTCCCTTTCCCAATCCTTTTCCTCCCTTACCGCGACCAGTCATTTTGAAATCTACGATATGTATTCTACGACGCCTCGACGGAGAATGTGCTCGGAAATCCGATAGAAGCCCCTTATAAAGCCGCACCGGCAGTACTATCCCCACCACTACACTGTCAGCCAATCGCCAGACGGCCGTTGCAAGAAAGAGAAATGGAAGCGCAGGCTGTTAGCGCTGGAAACTAAAATATCGATTGATCTGAGTTCTTTGATTGCAAAAATTATTTTTATCTCATTTTAAATATTTAATATTAATCTATCTATCTATATATATATATATATATATCTTATAAAAATGCACACATAGCTTGTTACATTTCTTGAATAAAAATAATATAAAGAATAATATATACTTTGTTTTAATATTTGTTAAAATAATATTTCACACTTTCCTGATATTTGTGTGATATAAATATTATTATTTGCGTTTATAGAGGAGTTTTATAATTATAATGTTCGGTATGTTTTATGTATGTATATAATAGCCTGCTCTAACATCTATGCAAATTAAATGCACACATAATGTACTAATTCTTCGACATTAATAATCATTTGCTTATTATTATGCATGTGTTCGTATGGTAATTAAATATAAAAAATTTATATTATATCTATTAAACAATATTATATTTTTATAGTGTATTTTTTTATTGCGTTTGGTTTCTATATTATAATAAATAGAAATCAGTTAAAAAATTATTAAATCTTCAAATATCTATTAATAAATTCTAAATTATATAAATTTTATAAATAACGATTGCTCGCAAGAAAGATACGTAGATACAATGATCGTGTTTCGGTTAAAAAGCACGAATTTAAATTCTTGGCTTGATTCGAGTGTATTATCGCGGAAATAAATATTTGAATATTTGTATAAAAGGAAAGCATTACAAAATTTTTCGAAATTTACCTTTGATTTATCACGAATTTAACGTTTTTATTAAACATTATAAATAAAAACAATAATCTGCAATAGTTGCAAGTAATGATAGAGATAAACATCATAATAAATATTCCTTATCCCTACCAACGTCTGTCCATGGCTCAGTGCGACGAATAGTAAAAGCGCGATAAGAAGTATATGATGTTTATAAATAAGAACTCTTATCTACTATCACTTACTTAATTAGCAATCCTTGCAGTGCGTATTACAATCCGCCGAAGACTTCGCAGAAAGCAAGACATGGACAACATACAGAATAAGACTGTAATGATCACCGGAGGAGCTGCCGGACTGGGCTACAAATACGCCGAAATATTGCTTCGCAATGGTGCGAAAAGTGTTGCGATAATCGATCTGCCAACATCAAACGGTGAAAATGCAGCGACCACGTTGAAGAACGAGTTTGGCAAGGATCGCGCTATCTTCGTCGCGTGCGACGTGACAAAGACCGAAGATCTGAAAGAGACGTTCAAGAAAGTCATCGCCGCGTTCGAGACTCTCGACATTCTTATCAACAACGCTGGCATATTCGACGATAAAGACAAATGGGAACAGACGATCAACATCAATGTCACGGCGCTGATTCGCAGCTCGTATCTGGCTCTGGACCATATGGGAAAGTACAAAGGTGGAAAAGGAGGCCTGATCGTGAATATCTCGTCTATCCTTGGATTAGCCGTACATCCCCCGGCGCCGGTGTACACGGCTACGAAACACGCCGTTCTCGGATTCAGCCAGTCCCTGGCGGGTCTGTACGAGAAGACCGGAGTGCGAGTTCTCATCATGTGTCCAGGTGTTACGAAAACGGCGTTACTCGACGACTTATTTCATAAGGCTGTCCATTTCGCCGACGCTAAATATGCTAGTAAGTTTCCCGGTTTCGATCAGTTTCAATCAGCTGATAATGTGGCTCTCACGATGGTAGATCTTATACAAAAAGGAAAAAACGGAGAAGCTTGGGTCAGCGAGCACGATAAACCGCCCTACGCCGTGAACTTTCCCCATTATTCGACTCGAGCTTTACCTGTGTAAAGTTTACATTTAATAACTTTAAATATATTCCATAACTCGTCTTATTTTGTTCAATTGAATGGTTTATTAATAAATATAAACGTTGTATCAATTATATATATATATGTAAAATTATATTACATATGTAAAATTATATGAAATATAAATGATATATGCATATAATGTTAAAACGCAACACCTTCATTTCCAAATCCAAAGATCTATTTGAAAATCGTACGCGTAATTTTACATAATATTATTGGTAAAAGTCATATAAAGTACTAAGAAGACTTTATCTATTCAAAATGTATTGTGTCTGACTAACAATAAGTACTAGGCACTGCATAATTTTACGAGCTACGCGCAATAGTACATTCTTCTATCAACTTTTGTAATATAAGGAGAGATTAAGAACATGAAATATTAAAAATAAAATTTATTATATCTCTGTTATTGTAAAATCAAATTAAAAAAATTTTTATATTTTATCTAGCTCTCTTGTTATTGAAATTGGCAAATAAGATCAGCGTTGATATAAAAATAAAAACTTACATATTTTTATATTTTTTAATCGATGATAGCGTTCAACATAACTAACGATAAGTTTGTGCAGCGGTATCTTACTATTCGTAAATATATACATCTATATATAGTGTAATATTTTTTTTTATAAACTGTACACACTCTGTATCGCTTCTAAAGATTTTATCTGTTATTTTCTAATATTTTTTTTACATGGTTATGCTTTTTAAAATGAGTGCCTTCAGTGTTATCTTTTATATTAGATACCGAGTTAGTAGCATTATTGCTTATCATATTTATGTTTTTGCGCACACAAAAAGTAGATCTACCAATTCGGTAGTTCAGTGATGAATTATGCATTATATATTATGCATTATGAATTCGGATAAATCTAGCCGAGCAGTCATCAGTGTTAAGAAATAATAAAAAAAAATTTGTTTGGAGAAATAATAATTTCCTAGTTATTATCCGTCCTCGAATTAATCACATATCCCCCAACGCTAGTTGTACACATCAGCTACGAAACATGCCGTTCTCGGATTCAGTCAGTCTCATCGTAATTCATCGTAATTACAAATAAAATAGATAATAATAATTTTTTCTAAGAGCTATATCTCTCTTCGACAAGTACAATTTTTGGTTTCATATGTTATTTTAAATATACAGCGTGCTCCCGGGTTAAATGGCCAAACTTGAAATATTATAGGATCTCAAAATAAAAATAATTTTCCTCTGGAAGTATGCTCGCAAACGCTTCGTTCAAGAAATATTGACTTCTTAAGTTACAGAACTATTTAGATTATATTTCCAAATTACATCGGAATTTTAAAATTTGACACATGTTTTCTGCAATCAAATTTTAAATTAAAATTAATAATCAGAAAGGAAGGCTCACTAAAACCCGCGTAGAATCTGTACAGATTAGTGGACGAAGTCCAAACGCCATCACATATATCCGTCAGTGGTTTACATCAATATAACGATGATCAACGTTGATCGATCGATACATTCACAAAAACAACGGTCATAATAAAAAAAAGAACAATAGAACAATTACTTAATAAAAAAAATGGTCGTAAAGGTCAAAGAAACAACGGTTATAAATAAGTTGGTCATGAACAAAGGTAAAGAAAAACAAACCGTGAGAGAAAGGCTAGGTTTAGTTAATCTTTCAATTCAATTCAAATCTTGAAATCAAATTCAAATTTAAGTTTCCCAATCAATTAATTTTTAAATTTTCGACAAGTTCTCTATTAGAGGAAAAACGTACAGATCACAAAAACAAGTCATAAAATTAAAAATGATGGGAAAAAAGCAAATGCGACAAGTTTAACTAATTTTTAAAATATAATCCAAATTTTTAAATTTAAAATCAAACTCATATTTCTAAATCTTTATATATTTATATCCATGCTAAATATGAACCAAAAAACAGTCGTACGTTAACGAAACGTACATTATCTAATGCACATTGGTTAATAAAATTTAATAATAATAAGTTCGCGCCTCGGATCTTATCTGCTCGTTTTCCCACTTAATTGTTAGTACTTTAAGTCTATTGCTGTTATTATCCAATTAATATTTCGATTTTAACCTGTCCGCTTTAGTACATACTTGTGGAATGTTGGAGTATAGTCCCTTTAATATTAAAGAAACTCTAATTGTAAGGATTAAGAATCATTCAATAGCGCCCAAGTACATTGTGCGGTCATTTTGGGAACTATCTGAATATACTTTTTATCGTTCTAGAATTATGTGCGTGTACCGTTGCGCGTTTTTATTTAAATATCTTTATTATTTTTTAAATAATTTGGCAATAAAATAGTAGTAAAAGAGTTAATATGATTTTAAACAGAGAAATGAAAAAATATTTTAAAGAGTAGAACATAAATAAAATGTTTATGCATAAAAATTTCATATAAAAGAATTGCAAATGAGATGTCCTTCGTATATGAAGAAATTGGTGGCCCTAAAAAGGGCCGTTTGTAATTGCTGGGATCTGTAGTTAAGCCTTCTTCTCAGTTTTCTTTGGCAGCAAGACCGCTTGAATGTTTGGCAGTACACCACCCTGAGCGATAGTAACGCCAGAAAGTAATTTGTTCAATTCCTCGTCATTACGTATGGCTAGTTGTAAATGCCTGGGAATGATTCTGGTCTTTTTGTTATCGCGTGCAGCATTTCCTGCCAACTCCAATACTTCGGCGGCGAGATATTCCATCACCGCGGCAAGATAGACCGGAGCACCAGCGCCAACGCGTTCAGCATAATTTCCTTTACGCAGAAGTCTATGGATACGTCCAACGGGGAACTGTAATCCGGCACGATTAGATCGCGACTTTGCCTTTCCCTTAGCCTTTCCACCCTTTCCACGGCCAGACATGATGAATGGAAGATTGCGGTTTAGCAAACGAAAATTTCTCTATCGATGTGAAACGAGTAACGCTTCAATCAGTTGTGTCGTTCGTGACTGCTTCGCCAACTATTTATACCACTCTGCGTTACGTCGTGCGTCCAATGGCGTGCCAGATACGCATGACTGACCGCGGCGCGCGATGTGATTGGTGCGCCACCACTATCCCTCTACTGTATATAAGGACCGCATCTTCGACTTCTGCTCACTTTTCGAAGCTTCGTCTCTGCGACTGTTTATACGGTGCTTTACGAAAAACTTAAACTATGCCACCCAAAGCGAGCGGCAAAGCTGTGAAGAAAGCCGGAAAGGCTCAGAAGAACATTAGCAAAACTGACAAGAAAAAGAAGAGGAAGAGGAAGGAGAGCTATGCTATCTACATCTATAAAGTACTAAAGCAAGTACATCCGGACACTGGAATCTCCAGCAAAGCCATGAGCATCATGAACAGCTTTGTCAACGACGTTTTCGAACGTATCGCTGCAGAGGCATCCCGTTTGGCGCATTATAACAAACGCTCGACGATTACCTCTCGGGAAATTCAAACTGCTGTGAGACTTCTGCTACCTGGAGAATTGGCCAAGCACGCTGTGAGTGAAGGCACCAAAGCTGTCACCAAGTATACCAGCTCCAAGTGAACAATTACTCTCAAGATCACAACGGCCCTTATTAGGGCCCCAATTTCTTTTATACGTTGGATATCTTCACGCTTTGAATATGCCTTTGAAATAGCAATGCACAATATTTTATGTTTCACAAAGAACCATAGTCAATTTATTTATTTTATAAACTGCAAAATTTATACAATTTAAAAAGTGCAGACACTTTAGAAAATCGTAGGGAACGTACATTCATCATTTAGCTATTTAGGAAAGAAAAATTATTTAAACATAATTTTAAACATGCGGTTTTGCATGAGAGTTTAATTAAAGTCCTAAATCCTGTCAGAATTTATTGTGAAAAATATAAAACAAAAATTATTCTTTTAAATATACATTAACAAATAAATGTGTTATAAAGTTGTAAAATAAAATTAAAAAGCTTGGTTTTATTTAATATATTAATTTATATATGTAATAATATATAAAATATATTGCGTACAAACCAAAATCGTAAATTAATTTCATACCGAGCTTGAAATGTACTAAACATTTTTTTTTTTTTTTAATTTGTGTTATGTGGCGCCATCTTTCTGTACAAAACGATTTCTACTGTAATTTTGCTTTATCGTTTATCGTTCTTTCATATCATGTTTTATGCTTGTTATGTGCGATGTGTCAAAATGTACATATGTATATCTATATATCGAAAATGTAGTAAGTATCACGTTTTTAATTAATTGATTTGTATACGTTGTGATGAATATGGTGATAAATACTAATGTTAAATATATAAATGTCGAATACACATCTTAGATATGAACTCTTTGTAAGCACAGTGAATTAACATTTCTTATAGATTAATGATGAATGTGTATGTGTTGTTAAATAATTTATAAAGATTTGTTTATATAAGTATTATAAAAATGTTGAGACGACGACATGTCAAAGTTAAGACAGTCAAGGAACTGGATGCATTTCCTAAAGTTCCTGAGTTATATGTTGACAAAACTGCAGTGGGGGGAACATGTAAGTTAGCAGATACTGGCAGTATATATTTATATTAGACATATATTTATTTATTTTGAGAAGTGTATTGTCCTTATCGACCCCAATTAATATTCAATTTCTTATTTCAGTTTCTATCTTTACAATACTCATCATCGCATATTTGATAATAGCAGAAACAAGTTATTTTCTTGATAGCAGATTACAATTCAAATTCGAACCAGATACTGAAATTGATGCAAAGCTGCAAATTAATATTGACATAACAGTAGCTATGCCATGTGGTCGTATTGGTGCTGATGTTTTAGATTCTACAAATCAAAATATGATAAGTTATGATTCTTTGGAAGAGGACGATACGTGGTGGGAATTAACGTCGGAACAAAGGGCACATTTTGAAGCTTTAAAGCACATGAATTCATATTTAAGAGAAGAGTATCATGCTATTCATGAACTTCTTTGGAAATCCAATCAAATTACTCTTTACAGTGAGATGCCAGTGCGGTATGTAAAGCAGACTTGTAATTGCCCCTTATAATTCTGCAATATTAATTGTTAAAAATTCCTGATATTTATACGAGTACTATTTTATATCATTTAGGTCATATAAACCGGATTATGCACCAAATGCTTGTCGTATTCATGGTAGCTTGAATGTGAATAAAGTTGCAGGAAATTTTCATATAACTGCTGGAAAATCATTATCTTTGCCACGTGGTCATATACATATTTCTGCATTTATGACGGAGCAAGATTATAACTTCACTCACAGAATCAATAGATTTTCTTTCGGTGGACCTAGTCCAGGTATCGTGCATCCTCTTGAAGGTGACGAAAAGATTGCAAATAATAGTAAGTTTATGATTGCAAGTTATCAGAAACAATAGTATGACTGTTTCCATATGGGTAATGGGTGATTTCTCTTCTAGACATGATGCTGTATCAATATTTTGTTGAAGTTGTCCCTACAGATATTAGAACATTACTAAGTACATCTAAGACATACCAATACAGTGTTAAAGATCATCAAAGACCAATTAATCATCATAAAGGATCTCATGGAATACCAGGAATTTTCTTCAAATATGATATGAATGCACTTAAGATAAAAATAACTCAGGAACGTGATACAATTTTTCAATTTTTAGTGAAATTATGTGCTACTGTGGGTGGTATTTTTGTCACAAGTGGTAAATACAATGCAAACGCAATGAATCTTCTAATAAGTAATGATATGCAATTTTTATTATTTATAATCTAAATTTTTGCAGGATTAATTAAAAATATTGTACAAAGTTTTTGGTATATTGTGTGCTGCAAGTTTTTAAATTCTGAAAAGAAAGCAGATCATCATGAACCATCGATTCCATCACATTCCACGAATTATAGGGCTCCTGATACCATAAATTTACTTGATGTCACGGCCCCACAAAATATTGATATCATGTTGAAGCCTCAATAAAAACTCGTGAGTTAATATTTTCAATGTGAGTGTGAAAAATATATAATTAGAAATAATTATGTATTGATATATATCCCAAGATATATGTGTGTATGTATGTGGTATTATGAAAGAGTGATTAAATATTTTAAACCTTGAATGTAGACTAATGATATTTTTAAATAAGAAATTTTTAACTAATTTATTTAAATGTGTGTGAAGAAATTACGGAAGGTTAATAATTTAAAGGAGTGTTCACATATTAGATATCCTATTGTGATTCCATGAGTGTTCACGTTACATTTGTGCTGTGATTGGCTTTCTAGATCCACCAATCAAATCCATTTACCAAAAGCCGATCATTTAATTGTGGTTTTCTGAACGCAGCTGACAAGTTCTTCAGTCAATCCACTTGTCATTACACAAATATACGCAAATGTATTCGGATGTATTTGCATAAGATAATTATTTTCTAATATAAATAGCGATTTACATAAATTTTATTTTATACAGTTGAAAGATGTTAGCTCATTTTACGCAGTGATAAAACGATCAGTTTCGTTTTGATATATCGTTAAGTCTCATAGCAGAAACATAACCTCCAAGCGAGCCGTCAGGATGGCAGACGTACGCGATATTCTGGACATCGAGGTGCCTACGACTACGGAACTTACGAAGGAATCGATACTAGGTAGCGACAAGAAGAATCGTAAACGGTATGACTACAACAAAGTGCCAAAACGTCCTGAGGGTATGCATCGCGAGGTGTTTGCGCTCCTCTGCAAGGACAATAATGACATGCCGCCGTTGTTCCCGACCGATACGGCGAAAGGATACAAGCAGGTACGAGCCAAGCTTGGTATGAAAAAAGTGAGGCCATGGAAATGGACACCATTTACCAATCCGGCACGTACGGACGGTGCTGTCTTTCATCACTGGCGGCGTGTTGCCGATGCCACGAAGGAATATCCCTTCGCAAAGTTCAACAAGAAAGTTCCTATCCCTACGTACACAAATGCTGAATACGTCCAACATTTAGTGACCAATGGTTGGTCACGAGCAGAGACGGATCATTTGTTTGACTTGTGCAGGAGATTTGACCTTAGATTTATTATCATTAAGGATAGGTGGGACCGCACTAAATTTGTCGCAAGATCTGTAGAAGATTTAAAAGAGAGGCAAGGATAATGCATGTATATTTTATCTAATTTAGAGGTTTTGAATGTTAGGTATATATGTGTATATATATATACATAAATTAATTATACTTTTGCTCTGTAAATATTATTTCACTATCAGCGTGCCAATGATATTCATACCAAAAGTTATCGAGCATGCGACTCCTATTACGGTGTATTATATATGATGATTCTCATCTTGTATTAAAAAAAATAAACGACTTAATCGTGCGAATTTACGACATTATACACATCTTGTTAACATAATAGTCTGTAGCATGCAAGGTAAAAGAATAAAATTGAAAACACGTAGCGATGGTAATTACTTATATATCTGTGTATTTTTTATATTGTCGACAAAAAGTAACAATGTACGGTCAAACCGTATAATTTATCTACAACAATCTACAATAGATTACAATATGTTGTTTTGTTTTTTTTGAGGGTACAGGGGATGTGACTGGGTGTAGAGAGGGAATATAAGATCGGGGAAAGGATGGGTGGGAAGAGGGGTGTTGACGGTAAGAGTGTGAAGAGTGTTGAATGGTCGTCGATGCAGGCCTTTCTTCGTTCGTGCTCGCGTTACAGTCGACTCTTTAATCCTATAATAAAGTACTCGGTAGCTCTCTAGCCGTACTTGGTACGGAATAATGCATGTATATCTGCGATAATAATCGATAAACCAGCGGTGTATCCCGCCTGTTTCCCGGCTGCTGCGTGTCGCGAGGATTCACCCGATCAAAGTTAAGCGTAAGACAAAACGGTGCAATCAGGCGGAATATCGTTGATATCGTGACGGATTGTTCGTAGATACAGGGCGTGTCCACTCGTCTTGACACTTTGATCGCTGTCGTCCTAGCGGCACAATCAGCTGTCTTATGTTCGACGGTCGCATACCGGTCTATTCTCGTCGAAGGAGATTTATCTT
Source organism: Formica exsecta (assembly GCF_003651465.1). NCBI lineage: Eukaryota > Metazoa > Arthropoda > Insecta > Hymenoptera > Formicidae > Formica > Formica exsecta. The sequence continues at coordinate 1,108,400 of NW_021848818.1, read as the reverse complement.
TCTCGAAGCAGCTGCTAACTGTCAAATAGTATCGCGCATCCGAATCATCCTATAATCGCGGACTAACAACAATGCGTTATGTTTTGAAACCTTATAAAAATTTACATCTCGGTATGACACGCGTTTTTTTTTTCTACGACGCTCTCTAGCTTATCTACTA
>NW_021848818.1:1095686-1107875 GCF_003651465.1 Formica exsecta | reverse complement strand
CGCTCTCTAGCTTATCTACTAAGTAGTAAACGCTATAAGAAAAGTTTAAATGCGTATGTCATTGCGTCGTTCGTGTATGCTACGTACATCTTTGCGCGTACGGAATATATATCTGAATGTCTTCTCACGCGAAATATATATGATTGATACTACTCGAGAGTTAGAGCTGCCTCGCGCGCGTAGAATCGCGTCGAATAGCGATTGACAGATGTATGTACGTATATCGAATACGCGACCGTTTGAAGAAGATGCCGCTGTCCTTGACGTGTTGTTCGATTTTTTAAAACGAGAGACTGAGACTTAACGATAAAGTTTACTGTCGGTGCACGGAACTTAAAATAATGGAACGGAGAGGTACAATAGTCGCCTCCTAGGAACGTTTTTACATACCGAACAGTTCAAGTAATCGTAATGGGAGTCTGATCCAAGATCCGAAATCGAAAAACAAAATTATCGACACTGTGTCGTCTAACGATCCTGTCCCGCAGGCATTTAAAACGCAACGAAATACTCTCGTTTGTCGCGCAATTTCGCTAATAATGACAATAATAACCATCTCTTGTGCCCGCTCTCGCGTGTCCTATGACAATATTATGCATTAATATATACGTATATACAATGGCGAGATGTGGGGGGAGCGCTCTTTTTTTTTTCTTCTTTATTCTTCACCATAACAAGAGATGTGACATCGACGTGCGAGGATCTTCGCAGGCTCGAGCATTCAAACGTGCTCCAATCCGATTTATTCACGCCACCGATTCATTGAGCATCGTCTGATATTGTCGAGCCTTTAATCACCTCGAGCAATTAATTATGCCGCGGTACAATAATAGATACGCCTATAACAATAATGTCGCAGTAACCACGATCGTAGCATAATGATACTAATCGTCCGCAATAGGGTATGTGCACGCAGAAAATAGAGCGCTGAGAGATGAATCCATTGCGATACTTTTACTTATCCCTGCGCAATCTAATTTGCAAATTGTAATTGGATAAATAACTATAGATACGAGTATGTCCAGGTGTGTGATTAAAAGAATCAGCGGTATTTTTTTTTATCGGCTTTATATATCTCTCTTAATTAGAACGTTTATCGCATAATGTTCGCTCTCAAGTTTAGCTGAGAAGTAATTATTACTTTAAATCTCTCATAACGCGTTTTTATATACTCTCTGAAGATTATTTTTTTTTGGAGGTTTTGAATGTTAGCAATTAATAAGTAAATGCTTAGATATTATCAGGTGTGCGCTGCATTGACAAAGGCAAAATCCCACACTGACAAGGTATATATCTTTGATGCTGAACATGAAAAGCGTAGAAAAGAACAGCTAAAGAAGTTGTTTGAACGTACTCCTGAACAAGTAGACGAGGAACAGACTCTACTTGCTGAATTACGCAAGATTGAGCAAAGAAAAAAAGAGAGAGATAGAAAAACGCAAGATTTGCAAAAATTAATTACAGCAGCTGATCATCAAGCAGATCCCAGGAAGAGTGAGAGAAAATCTTCCAAAAAAAGTAGCAGTTCTTCTAGGAATAGACCAAACAAAACTGATACTTCCCATGTAAATGCTACAAAGTTTTACTCTTTTATATGTAGTACATTTATTTGCAAAGTGCTTGTACAATTTTTTAAAATTTTGTAGGCAGTGGAATCAGCTGGAATTAAATTCCCTGATTTCAAAAATAGTGGTGTTACTCTTCGTTCTCAGAGAATCAAATTACCAAGTAGTCTTGGTCAAAAGAAGATGAAAGGCATTGAACAAATGCTAAATGAATTAAAATTAGGTAAGAAACTATAGTTTATACTTTTTATATTGTATTTCTTGTACAATTTTAAAATTGGGAACAAACCAATATAAACTGGTGTTTCTATTATAGAATTGAATCCACCACCGACGGAACAGATATGTCAGCAATTTAATGAACTACGTAGCGACATAGTTTTGCATTATGAATTGAGAAGCGCGTTGTCGACATGTGATTATGAATTACAGTCTTTAAGGCACCAATATGAAGCATTAGCACCAGGAAAGGTAATTGTCAAGTGTCATATTTTAAATGGATATAATTCCAAATAATATCGATAATAATCGATTTTGAGCTTTACGCATCTGATGCATCTTTCTCTTTTCAGACTTTAACAATACCAGCAGCACTCCTGCCAAAAACAGAACCTGAAGTTAAAGCAGATATCATCGATGTTGTTGGATCGCCCAGCATGCCCAGTATTACTCATTTTTTTTTTTTTTACTTGCGTAATTATATAATGGTGATAACAACAACGGTAAGAATAATTTTATAACGAAGTAAGAGAGAAATTTTTACTAACGAAATGGGATAAGAGAGCGGTATAACAGCATTGGTATATTTTATAGTACGTTGATAACATCTCAACTCTCTCTTAGATGATTGATTCTTTTCTCTCAGGAACTTCATATAAGACGTTAATGCTAACAAAAATATTGCCAATTCTAAATATATTCAATTACTCGATCCAATTATATGTATATTGCGTCGCGTTAAAACTGAAGAACAAGAGTTATAATGCGAAAAAGATACTCGTTCTCTCTTTCTCTCTCTTCTGTAGAGATTAATGCTGAAAAAGAATCTATACTGCATGTATCGTGATATATGTATAATAGAATCGAGCGAGACAAATATAGAGCTCGATCGTTCATTAACTTAGTAAATATCTTTGTTTTTGTTGAGTTTATTGAATAGTAATGCGGGATAGATAGAATGTAAACTCTCTTGTTACTTGATTATTGTCGACTGTGTATCAATAAATACTCGCGAATCAAAGTTTTGAAGAGTCAGAATATTCTTATACAATATTCAGCGTTAAAGCGAGATCTTTGGAAACTTTGAAGAATCGTTCGCATGACTTTAATTTAACGCTATCGTAACGTTGCGCTTCTTCCAACAATCGGTTTTTAACTGACTATTTAATATGCAATTAATACATAGCGAAAACTTCTCTCTCGAAGAGTATTCTAAATAAATATCTACGTTAATTCGAGATGTTGTATAACGTAGCTTCTTTTTTTCACTCGTTTTAAGTACTTTCTGTTGCATGATACAGCATTAAAATTCAGGTAAAGAGTGACGTAGGCAAAGGTGTACCTTCGTAAGAATCGGATTTAATCACGCAAGAAGTATTTCTGCCGTTCGAGGCTGCTTAATATCGCAGCTTCTCTAAAGGAGCCACGCGCGCCAAGAAGATACACAATCTCCTTCGGATAATAGCGTGTAAGAGTGGAATTTTTCTGTTCTACCGCGCAAGACTCCGCAGGAAAGCGTTGCCAAATGGCAAAAGTGGAGAAATGAGCGGTTAGCATATAAAGGGAGTAGTGCAAATCCGCGACAAGCCATACGCCGTACTTTATTAAAGAGCGTCACCCACAGATAGCGTAATTTTCATTACGAACAAGTAGAATGAGTTTAAACGGACATCATCTCATTACGGCGTCGCCGTTTTAACGCATCGGGGAGTCATGTTTGCACTTTGATCGTGAAAAAATTTGCAGTTGCGAATAATGTAATCCCTTTTATTTTTGCTTGGAATAAATCGTGTAATATCTCGTTATCGCGGAACTTAATACCTGTCTTAATCGTCAAATTATTTCACAATTGTGATGAACGTAAAGTAAATGGATGCAGAAAAAAATTTAGATGTATTGTCGCGATTGTTATTATTCAAGTATAAATTCCAATTTAAATTCGAAAAAATTACTATCACTTAATACTCGATCGTTGCCTGTTAAAATCATTAGAACCTTTAATTAATTTTAATCTTTAAATAAGACTTTAAACGTGACTTTTTCTAAAATTGTCCACAATGCGTTAAACGGATATTGCATCCTTTTTCCTCTCATATCTCCATTGTCAAAATTGATATTGCGAATTCTTATCGTAACAATTTGTATTAATAATTTATTTATATTAATAAAAGTCCGTCAATAAGTTCCGTCACCGCCGTGGCTTTTCTCGCGACGAAAGCAAAAGAAGAAACGGAATTGAATTGCAAAAAGATCACGAGGGAAGCGTCGCGATTGACGAGTAATTCGACTTAATTGTATATAGCATTAAGTGTGTATATAGAATACGCGCGTTTGTTTATTATATCCCTCTCGCTGTCTCATTTGCTTGTTTTGGACACTCGCGCGTATATTTTAGTTTTGTCGTTAAAAGATTTCCTCTTTCTGCTTGTGTTTTTTTGCTTTTTTTTTTCGCATAACATGTAACATGAGAAATCGTATTTTACTCGTTAAAGACATCCCTACACAACATGGCTACGATAATGCGTAATGGATATGTGCGCAAGTGCGTGTGACGAGACTGACGGTAAGAGACGAAAGGCTGCGATGGTGGAGGAGGAGGAAGAAGAGGAAGAGACCAGGGATCGCGAGGGTGGAGGAGATAAAGTGTACGCACGTGCGCACATAGGCACACGTTTAAGGTATATGTATAGATTCTGTATATATTCAATCATTGATTTTCGTTAAGTAACTAGCTTTTTCGAGTATGTATATATATACACATAGATATATGTATATATACAGAACATATATATGTGAATATATATATATATATGTATATATTTGCAATTAGGTAATAATTAATATATGCGTTCAATCACTCCGTCTCTCGGAATTCGCACGAGTTTACTCTCTCTCTCTCTCTCTCTCTCTTTCTCTCTCTTTTCCTTTCGCGCTCTCGAGTGATCTCTCGAACTGTCACTCTCGCACGCATTTCACACGCATCCCTCGAACAGGCCACGACTAGAGTGCCCTACCTATGCTACGGCGCTATGGTAGACAACAACAAGTAATATCATTATCCTAAAACTTCTGATCTTTTTCATTTTCGCTTGTTCTACTTTCGTATCCGCGTATATATGCCGTAAAAATGTTGTATATAATAATATTAATATTGTTATATATTCTCTTCGTTCTTTTTATTGCACACGCGATGTCGTGCCCGTTGACGTCAGCGCCGTAAGCCGGTCCGACTGATCCGCGCCCCCCCCCCTCCCTGTTCCCTTTGGACACAAAAATCGTTGATCATTAAGGCGTCGATCATTAACAATGATCCTCCCGAGAATGCTCCCGCTCGTCGTCTTGCTCTCGATCTCGGGCGTCAAGTGAATCACGTTCGTCATTTGACGCACGAGTGGCGGAGCGGCCTGGAACTCCCGACGCTGACCCCCCACGGCTTCTCCTTAACATTAGCGTGTTTCTTTTTTTTTTTTTTTTTTTTTAATGGTATCTTTTTTGTCCATCATGACTTTTTTTTTTATGTTTGCGATTAGTTCCGTTATACTCGTTAAACTCGTACTCTCGGTTACGCGATCTCTAATTTTAAGCTGAGATTCGTCCCGCGCGAACTTTCGAACGTGGTCGTTGATACACCTGTCTTCGGTCTCTCCTTACCTTCGTTCGGGAAAATTGTTCATCACTTTTGCGATCGCAAAATGATGAATTTCACGATTAAGCGATTTCGTCCGAACGCATCGTTGTACACTCTCTCGTCACGCATAAAACGATTATTATGCCTCGGCCCCGATCTAAGTAACGCGTCGAAGACGTATCTTACGAACATCAAGAAACGAAATTTTTTTTTTACCGTAATAAAAACGTCCCAACTCGGAATCGCCGACGTGAACGTATATAACGCTAAATATTTTACATATTTATATGTGTGTGTGTTGCGTATTTATATATTTATATATTTATATGTATATATTTATATTTCTTCTCGCTTCGTCCCCTTCGTCTTTCTAGCACTCTGTGGTGACCTAATTAATCTCGTAAGTCGTGATTTTTTATAACTACGCGTCGTATCCCGTAAATCTACTACTGCGGCGATGGACGGGGGTACAACCCTATATATGCGGCGTTTTAAAAGAGATGACAATAATGAAATATATATCAAAAGAAAAGCCCGAGAGAAACGCGAGGTATACTCTCCCGAATTTACGTTACGTCCAACACGCTGATCGCCCAGAGAATCGCGAAAATTGCATCTCGCCGTATCTTCCCCGATACGCGATTCAATAATCGACGATCCAACGTTCATTGATACACGTACGATACATATTTATATACATATTTATATAATCTGTAATAATAGAAACTTTATAACGCGCTCGTATAACCTCATCTCTAATTATCTTACGACTTAAGTCACTAATAATACTACCAATTAATCTCAGTTATCATATAATCAACATTTTTCTCTTTGATATGTGCGTTCGCGCTTTGTCAATGCCAAGAAAATATTCGAAGCGTTTGATCTTATTCGATCGTTCACAGCGTGCGTATTGTGTCCCTTTTTATTCCGCTATATCCCGCGTTATTTTATATCCACGAGTATCGTAACGATTATATATCATGTCATTCGTCGTGAAAGAACAGTGACGTTCTTAGTATACACGATCGATCGATGCGGAGAACAAATTTGTGTCACTCGGCCCTTCTTTAACAAACTCGATGAAATTTGAAAGATCGTTTTGATCCTCGTCGCGTGCCCGGCTCTAATCTACCGACCTTGTCACGATGTAAAAATTCCTCTACGGTTCTCGAAAGCTACGTTAAAAAGTATGAAATCAACTAAACTCTTAACGTTGCTTAAATTCTAGTTTGGAGCGTCTTTTTGCGAGCGCGCGACAGGTTCCGGATCCGTATAAGATAACAGCTACCATCAACTCTAAACAGTACAACGTATTGTGCATTCACATAAAAATATAAAATAGTCTAACGGATCCTATATATATGATAACAATAAATTTATTTTTTTTTCCCACGCGACTAAAAGTCTCGAAAGCCACCTTTGGAAAAATGAAGCTTTTGTAAATATAAAAAGATAATTATATTTCTCAAAAAGATTTTTTACGAGAGAGACGCTCTTATAAATTTAGAATGGTCTATATCGGATACTGATTATACTGTTTCGGGTTGAATGCATTAACTGGTGGGAATTTGTTTCGTTCTCGTTCTCTTTCACATAAATGTATCCCTTACGTAATAGGGTTGGCATCGATGCATTGCACTTTAGTCTTGACAAACTTGCCGGACAAACAATTTTCATCTTTCGAAAACACACTCCGTCTCGTCGCGTTCACATCTCGAACGTAAATATATATATATATATGTGTGTGTGTGTGTGAGTGTGTGTGTGTGTGTGTGTGTATCTGCGTGCATGTATGCATTGAAATAAATTTTATTTTCTTTATTTTATTTCAATTTTCTTCTCTCTCTTTCTCTCTCTCTCTCTCTCTCTTTGTCTTTTTTATTGTTATTTTCATGCTCTATAAATAAATGTGCCAGTGTACATACGTGCGTTCTGACAATTTGATAACACAAGAATCGAATCAAATTTCATGTACTAAAATATAGTACATATATATCTTACATACAACTGATACATACATACATACATACATATGTATATATATGTATATATGTATATATAACTATATATGTACAACTCGAGTCGCTAAAAAGTATCGAAATCAATGGCATGCCGTGTACATTTGAAATCTCTTCATGTCATTCTTTCTGGAGGGGAATATATCACGAGGCGAGCTATTTTCTTATACACACACGTTTATATCCAGGCAACTCACGGAAAGTATTAATCTCTCGAGTCGACGTTCAAAACCAAAACGGGCCATCTCTCTTCACCAATGTCGATGATGTTTGTCCTATGGTATATTACAAAGCATAAATTACGCGAGCACCGCTGCGCTTTGTGCCCTCCGGCACGACCTTCGACTTATCACGCGATTCACTGCTAATCCGCTTTCGTTGTTTCGCTTGCGACTGACAGACTAATCCTTTTCGTACCCCGCACACCACGGCGCAAAATGCCTCGGCACTATATTCCCCACTTTTCTCCCGCAGCTCGTACACATTTCCCCATTTATGTTCGACGTCACGAAGGAACCCGGCTTTGTTTTCCGTTGGTGATCGCCGCTAAATCCGAAGGGCGGTTCGCCGCTAGCTATCACGTCCGTATCGAGCGATTTTGATTACATCTTTTTCATACGCTGAGTAAAAGTTCATCCGCTCACGCGCCTAAGAGATTTTCATTTACAGAAATCTCATAATTGTGCCTGTGTTTCGAAGTTTGTCTATGCTATTTAAGAATAATGCCTTATTTCTTTTTTTCTCCATTCACAATCTTTTCAATTTCAGATATAGTTTATTCATTGGATAAAAACGTGATATAAGACTGAAACCACTTATAATTAAAAAGGCTCGCGGATAAAAAAGTCTCAAAACGTTTATATTGATAAATAAAATTTCATAAAAAGGAAGTGTTTAGGTGAATTTTTTTTTTTTTTTAGAATTAATTGGCAGTATTGCCATGCAGGCGAAATCCTTTTTCTCAACGTAATGCTCTGTCGCGAAAAGGAGCATTGCTATCTTAATTAATGATCGATACCTCGGAGAGATCATATTGTTGCCATTCATCGCTTGCATCGTAACTATAATTTTACCTATATTTCGAATAGCTACAGACATCTGCACAATTTCTTTTTTTCAAGCTTATATCGTTGTGGAGTTTGACTATTCTTCGTCGTTTAACATAACCGGTTATGTCTCACGTTAAAAAAAAAATTGATGTGACAAATTGTTGTTCGTTATCATCGTGGACATGTAACATCGGAAGGCTAAACGTAAAATAACTCATTGTCAGACGCGACGCGGAGCGTAAGCTGCGAGAGACCGTCCCCCATGCTTCCAATATCAGGACCATAGAAAAAAATATATATACCGTTATATGCGAATATAATATACGTGTGTATGTATATTCTCCATATAATGCGTTTTGCGTCGCACCAAATTTTCTTCATACTATACGTACGAGTTTGATAATCTAAAATTCGCCTTATCGATTAATGTTGACAGAATTTTTTTTATATAATTATGGTCTCTTTCTTATCTCTTCGCGCCATGGATCAATTTTTGCGCCAGCTGTGGGCTTAATAAAAAGCTAGGCCGCTTTTAGGCGTTCAGGCTAGAATATCACTTCTCTGTTTGTATCTCTCAAAACGTGGTAGGTATGTATAATAACATTTTCTTCTCACCTCGTACGTTAATATAATCGATATCACATTATAACTATTATCTCTATGTTCTTAAAACGTATCCTTTACAAACGCTTTTTACAACACGGGTCCTGTAACTTAAAAATCGCTCATTATTCACACTTTAAACTCTATACATGAGCCTATTTTTTTTCTCCCTCTCTTTCTTACTCATTATCGTTCTCTCTCTCTCTCTCTCTCTTTTTCTCAATCTCACACACATGCATACCTTCGTGAACTCGTTATTCATCCTGTTACCCGTTTGTCTTTACTGTGTGTACACGTAACAATCATAATAGTAAGTTAATATTTTCTAACGATATCTTTTAGTAGTGCGTCGTAATGCAATGTTGAAAACTTGAAAGAATTTAGGGAAAAGAATTGTTGCTTGGAGAGTATCAAGCGATGGGATATCACGGAAAGTGCAACGTCTAAGCGACTCGTGCTCGTTTCTTTTTTACGATGCATTATCTGCACGTTCCGTAATTTTAGTAGTTTTTGCATATCGTATCGATACTTTCTCTATGCAGAGAAAATGTATCGCACATGAGGATTCGATCGTGCGTAAAGTGCATCAACAAGCGATACAAGTGTTCTCGATTGGTTATAAGAATCTTCGCGCGATCTATTTATCAATTCGAATATGCGATTTGCAAGAGTTTTCTCTATGCACTTAGGAAGGTCTGCTTTCGCATGTCGCTTACAGATTATAGTTACGAGAGTAGTGATAGTAATTGTATTTAAAAAACACGCTCGGAATCGGATCTAAATGTCTTACGCAAACGAGACGTATTTTGCATTATCCGAATGGACTCACTCGATGCTGATCAGCAATAAATAAATTGCTACGATTTGAACGACTTTCCATGAAAATATAATACATTTCTTATAAACAATGTATGTTTCCCCTGAATCAAATGTTAAATGAACAATTAAAGAGAGCCAAATGAATGTCCCTGAACTTGTTTCTAGCAATTTAATAAAATGAAAAGCAAAAATATAATCAGCGCAGGCAAGATTAATTGATTGCTAAAAAACGTCTCGCATTTTTATCACTACTCTATCTTATTCACGTATCAACAGCAACATCCGTTCCGATCGTATACTGAAAATCCGCTGCGACGATCGATCGTTTCATTTGGAACGTGTGTTTACCAGTGTCTGAATCATATCGTTTAATGAATATTTAGATCGTTTATTTCGTTTAATCGATATTTAGAGACTTTCAGTGATATCTCTCTAATGTAATTTCTCGAATGTAGGAAACATTTTATATTTTAACTGACCAAACACAATCTTACTTTAATTAAAATAATGTATGTAATGTATTAAGAAATTTATCATAAACATGGGAAGAAATAAGATATTTTTTGCACGTTTTGTAATCTTTTGCTGTGAAAGCTCGCATAATACATGCATAATTTATATGTCTTTGTATATTATAGCGTTGTGATTAACACATTAAAGTAAAAAGACTTGTAAACGAATTGTAAACATATAGCGTACATTTGAGATTCACGAGTATACATCGTCGAAACGAAACGTCGAACAGCACACCGCATCAAGTTGGAATTTCGTGAGCATAATAGATTAAAGTTATATCGAACTATTCTACGATTAGAAGTGAAAAGAGTTCTATTTTTAGAGGAAAATCGGCGAGCGGTCAGGTCACTTGCTCTCTCTCTTTCTCTCTCTAAGGATAACGTTATATATAATATATTTGGACACGTGAGCGTGCCAAGGAGTCAAACGAAAGAAGCCTCACTGGAACATTGTGTACACTGACGAAGTAACTTTGCGTTTTTCTTTTTATAAATTTGATATTATTGCTATTGATTGTGTAGATAAATTCAAAAAAACGCGTAAAAAACATTTCGGTAAATGCACGAATCAAGCGACATTTGATGCGATATCGTATGATTAGACTTGGAAACTTTTTGATCGAGGAGATTGCTAAGATATAATTTTTTGTAGACTTTTGTTGCAAAAGTCTAGTCAATGAATTAATAAGCATTCCGCAATTATTAATTCATCTCACGTACGGTATTGCTTATTAAGCGACAAGAGAACGAGAAAGAAGAAGAAAAAGAAAGAAAGAAGAGTATGACCAGAGAGACTCGAACTATATACGTGCGCCAAAGGATTCTTCTACGGATTATATAAAATTATGCTGGTTTGGTCCTTGGCACGATCAGCTAACGCGCTCGCCATGCCTAAATAATAAGGTAGCGCACTCGAGCGAAGTGGCACGCTCGATTAATCCTTAACAAGACGAGTATTTCGTTTCAGGTATTTCAAGATTTATACAATATGTACACCTCTCGCGCGCGACTATAAGAACAAAACGCCTCTGCGTGATACACAAAACTGCTGTGACCTGATGATCGGTGATAGTACCGTGTATATATGTATGTGTGCTTGTGCGCATGTATATATGTACGTGTGTGTTTGTGTGTATATGTGTTCATGGTGCTGCTATTGCCGTTCGATCATTAAATTCCCTTCACGCGCACGCGGGAAGGTAATGACTGGGTTTGCGCGATTTCCTTCTCGGCTCGACCGCAAGGAAGAGTTCTCTCGTCGGCCGAGACTCGCCGACGACGATGACGATGATGATGACGAGATTCGTAAGTGTGCGTCCGTTCGTAGACGTGTCGCCTTTCTTCCGGAGGAGGTTCTAATACCTCTGCTGCACCGGCTGCCCTACACCGGGCAGACCAACCATTCGTACTCGAACATCAGCGAAACGGCGACGAAGACGAAGTAGAGGATGAACATCGTGAAACCGAGGCCCTTGTTCATCTTCCATCTGAAGCAGGCGATGCTCATGATCACGAAGAGCAGCATGCAGAACAATATCGCTATGCTGCACACCATGCCCACCGAGTTCACCTCCACGGGTTTCCCGTAGATCAAACCATACAGGAGCCACGGAACCGGAAGCCTGCGGGCAGAAACAAAGCGCAAATCGAGCCTATTCATTGCCCGATGATTCGTCGATGTGGTTATAATTAAGCCCCTGCGCTTCAATTTTCTCTTTTTCTCTGATTATTTTATTTCTTTTTTTAATTATAGATATATATATTTTTTCT